>NW_007729914.1:30817-50065 GCF_000696425.1 Galeopterus variegatus
GGAGCAACACCGAGGGTTGCAATCCCGTTGCCGGTCCCCGGTCCGGTACGGGGGCAACACTGAGGGTTGCGATCCGTTGCCGGACACGGAAAAAGACAAAAGACAAAAAAAAAAAAAAGAATGTAATCTATACTATTTTAAATCCTCCTGTGCCATTAAATCTTTGGGTCTTTTGAGAACTAATCTAAAAAATAGTGTTCTAGAATTCTGCTCTCAAAGCATCAGTTGTTCATACATTTTAAGGAAATCTCAAAACTTGTACCCACATCTCCACTGCCTTCCATGCCTAAGATCTCTTTTCGCATCTTCTTGTTGGTTTCATACTTACCTATATAGTCAATCATCCTAACTTACAAAATTTCTGACTCCGTATTGCAGATGTTATTAGGATATGTATTGATTTTGTTTATTCAATATCTTAACATTTCAGGAAGCAATTTATACATAGATTTCAACAAAAGTAGATATATTTTAAAAAATTAAGTGGGAAAGATAATTTGTTACATAGGTTCCATGCTCTTAAGTGAAAATTGCTCTCAAGATGAGCAAAATCTAATTTCTCTGGCTTTAACTTATGGCTCATTTACCTTAAGGGTTACTACCTAATTTGTTAAAGAAAATGGTTAATTTTTCCCGTTCTCTTTTTATTTTCCTGTTAATTTTAACTTGTAATGCCTGTCCTTCATTTAATATGGCTCATTTACCTTAAGGGTTACTACCTAATTTGTTAAAGAAAATGGTTAATTTTTCCCATTCTCTTTTTATTTTCCTGTTAATTTTAACTTGTAATGCCTGTCCTTCATTTAAAAAAAACGATTCAGTGAAAAAGTCAGCTCTTGCTTTATTTTGTTTGAAAATAATATTATTTCCTATAGGAATGCAAATGCAAAAATATTCTTTCTAAAGATTTCCCTGCCTTTCCTAATAGAGTTAAACACATTCATCGCTTAGTTACCTCTTTATCTTAGGCATGCAACTATTATTCTTACCATTTACTATTAGGACGTATTTGCTTGGATGTCTGACTCCTAGTTTAGATTGTCTCTTGAACTCTGTGAGGGCAGGGATAATAATAATACATTCATACTTGCTTCTCCAATTCCCAGCAAAATTTGTGGCACATAGTAGGTGCTTATTGAATGTTTAAGGAACTCATTGACTTACCAAATGAATGTTTATCTGCTATGTTATAGTTAGGTTTGTTTTCAGCATTCCCATATATACAGAGTTAATATTTTTTATTTATTCATGTTAATAAAAATATTTTATCATGATCACAGCTCCCTCTGTTGTATCCAATCACATCACTAACCTATGTTGATAGGAAGGATCAGAGTACACATGGTTGGAAGAGCTTTTTGTGCCATGAATTGGGTAACTAATATTCATATGGATATAGCAACTTATGAATTGGAAAATCTTCTGATTTCTAATACCATTCAGATGGGCAAGACCTCCCTTTAACTGTCTACTTTATAATTTCTTACTCTTGCATTATTTATTGTTCATATGCTAAACCAACAAAATGGCAGGACCTAAAATTTATGATATATTTAAATGTACTGCTAGTGTTCTTATGTGTTTGGCAGGGCAGAATAATATCTTGTAGGCAGTTTTTCAAAACACTAGTACAGTTTGTGTGAGACATACCTATTTTGCTCAAAATTGACCCTGTCAAAATAAGAGTAGTTAAATTAATCAGTTTCTTGTTTTTTTTAAGTATCCATCCTCTTCAAATTGCCTTCCCAATTCTCTTTAGCTATGTTGGCTCCCTTCATCTCGAGAATAGCTACATGCACAATATCAGCTTCAGCTGTAAAGTGATTTAAATTTTAAGTTCATTGAATTATGCTATCAAAGAACTTGCAAATTTGACTTCAGAACTACCTTTGGAAAACTTTGAGAAATCATAGAGGACCTGAGAGAGATTAAAAAGGGAATTGGCAAATGTTTTGCTTTGCCGTAAGGCAAGAATGAGCCCTGAGAAATGTAAGTTGGTTAAGAGATTTCCCAATCATAGAAAAAGCAGAAGTTTTTTTACCTAATGATTTTAAGAAAATTTAGAAAGCATAGGAAGCACTAAGAATCTACATATGTTGTCTAAGAATGAGTAAACATATGCTTTTCAAATTAGAGAGAGGCTGGTATATTAGGTGAGAACACAGTAAATGTATATTTTTCTTTCAAAAATGTAATTCCAATGACTTCTTTGGAATAAGGTGGCAAAATTTTGTCTGTATTCAAATTTTGTCTGGTAGTATCACTATACTCACTGTACTTTTGTTAACAAGCTAATATCAAACTGGGGAGAAGGCTCTAATAAATTGACTTAAGTTTCTGTCTTTGGCCTTCTTTTTTATTCATATTCCATCAGTGCCCAAGATCAAGACATATGAAGGATGCAGATGATGCAAAGCTGGGAGGTATTGCCAGAAAAAACAAGGATAGAATTAAAAATGAAAATTATTTGTTAATCTCTTCACTTCTGTTGAAATTCAAAAGGAATTCTAAGTCCAGCCTATATGCTGAAAACATCAGCTACGTAGGGAAGAAATGCCTTGGCAAGTCTTTCACTGGAGGAGGCATCTGTGTTTATTCTGACCAGTGATATGATATGGTTACAACATATTTCACACAGTCTTACATTACTTCAAAAGGAACATGCATTCAGATCTACATGAAGTGATAGCCACAGAAAATATTCTTCTACTTGGACCACATCAGAATTGTATTGTTAAATTATCTGCCATATTTATCGATGTATAGTGTCAAGATAAATCTGTGCAGAATAAGCTAGCCAACATTGCATTAGGATCTGAATATCATATCATATATAGAAAGGTTGAAGAGACATCTGGTATTACAAAGAATATGAAACATCCACTAATTTTCTGAAATATGAATAAATATGTTAAAAAATGCAAGGGTTCCATGATAGAATAAGTTTTAGGAACACAGCCTTAATCAAAATGAAAAAAATTTCTTTATTGTAGTGTATCTAAAACTTTTGCCTGGTGCCTAGTGACTTTTAAGAGGAGTAAAGTCACTGTAAAATGAAATGATAGTTATAGAAGAAGTAGTGAAATTGTTTTATGTCCTCTTCGAAAGGGAGAATCAGGTAGCCAATTTTAGGTTCAATATAAGAAAAGTAGAAGATATTCTTGCGATTGTATTCAAAAAGACTGAATGACCACCTGCAGGTGGTCTCGTGCAGGAAGAGTTCATATGTATCTGAAAAATTGGGTGAGATGACCTTTGAAGTCAATGTCAACACTTACAAAATTAATGAAATTTGCTCCAGGAAGCACTGATCACTGTCATCTCTAAAGGAGGCCTCCAGAGACCCTATGCTCCTGGATTTAAGAAGCATCAAGACCTATGAATTCTTCATTCAAAATATGCTTTGAAAAAGGCTAATTATTATTCCTTTTATGATGACAGTGGACTATGCTACCATCATTTCTCTTTAGATTCCAGCATTGTCTTCCTAACTTCTCTCAAGTTTCCACTTCTGCCTCTTCTTCCCTCCCTGCTCCCTACCCCACTTTCTGCACACAACAACCAGAGAAAATTTCAAGAAATTCTAACCCTGATGATACCATATCTATTCAACTTATACCAACCTTTAGCTACACCAGCCTTCCTTCTGTACCTGGACCTTGTTAGTTCCTTATTCCTCTGCCCGGAGTAATTCTCCCCAGTAGGTTCTCATGTCTTCACTCAGATCTGTGTTTAAATGTCATCTCTCTGGAGAGGACTTCTGTTCCACTCTCTAAGTAATAAACTTGTCCCCATGCAAACCTATCTAAATCTCTCACTCCCAAACCCAGGTCATTCTATATGATTTTATTTTGCTATGTTTTTAAACTATGCATTTGACATATTTTGATCTATCTTTCACAATGGAATCTAAGCTAAAACGGATGGGGACATTGTCTCATCACTATTTTATTTCTCTTAGGACAGTGCCTTGCAGAGAACAATACTAAATATTTTTTTCAACAAATAAATGCTTTTAAGCATAGTTCATTTTTGAAAAATTAACTGAGTTAGTGATAGATTGGTTTTACATATAACTATAAAATTACCACAATGACACTAGATTACAGCTAAATTAATACTGCTGTTATGTAGCTAAAATTCAAAAACATGAGTTCTTCAAGTCATTTTAATGTAGCCTATATGGCATGATCATTTTTCAAAAAAATTGGTGCAGAATATAAAAGAGGCAGTTATTTACAACCTACATTGCAACAAGTTGCTAAGGTAACTACAGTATGGCTAAAGTATTTCATCACTTTAATAATTGTATAGATTTTCAGTAAGTAGCACACAAGGCATAATAAGTAAGATATATCATTGTGTAAATTACTTTAGTCTAAAACCCAAGCTGCACAGCACATATTTACAGGAGGTGATTTTCAAGGACATTACCTTTTAAAGATGAAAGACTAAACATGTCTAAATATTAACAAATATGCCATTCATAGTACAAAGTTATTTTCCAAAGCTTGTCTTCACTATTTCATAAGTTGAACAATGTACAAATTAATAATTTGATCTAGAATTTTGCCTAATGCACTATGTTGAGGCTAAAAGCCCTCAAAATGACATTTTTGACTGGTAACAATTACCTTGGAAGCTCATGCTAGGGACTTCAGTCATCCATCTTTCCTTCCAATTTCCTTTCAAAAAGTTGATTAAAACATCAACAGGGCCAGCAGCATTTATCTTAATAATGGTGACTAAATGCAGTATTTGGACAAATGTGATATTTAGATATCTATATACTAGGGATGAAAGCTCCTGAAAGGATTAATAGTTATTTTCCTGCCTGTTAGTTCATTTGGACTGATACTTGATTTCTCAATAATAATTCATTACTTGTCTAAAAATCTAAAAGGAGAGTAAGCACATACTTTCCATTCCGGGTGAAGAGCTTCTGGATCCCATCTCTAGCAAGCATTTTTGTAGGTGTTAATGCTGCTCCAACATCTAATATATCTAAATAGTCATATTAGCAGTATTTCTTTGTCTAGATAGCACTTAAAGATTTTCCAACACAATAATATCCACCTTCTTATTGGATTTTCACAATTCTCAAAGCTAGTAATTTTAATCGACATTTTTGCTCAGGAGAAAACAGACTCAGAGCCTAACATGTGAATGGAAAGGCCAAGACTGAATTCAGATTTTCTGACTGGCATGCTATAGTCTCTAGAATTTCATTATAGTTACAAAAAGAAATACTCACTTAAGCAGTTTCTTCTTGGCCAGAGAAGCCATCTGACTTGAATCACAACTGAGTAATTAATTTCTCTATTTATTATATCTGATACCTCATAAGTATGACAGTTCTGTCACATTTGGTAATGAACAAGTGGCACTAGATTAAAGAGAAAAGGAGTCCCACTTCATTAACTAATCTTTGCAACTATCAGTCATTCACAGCTTCAGTATTAACACTTGTAAAACGAGGAGGTAGGACCAGGTGATCTCCAAATTCATTAATGGCACATAGTTTTTAGTTATGCTGTAAATCATCAAAACAGATTATGGGAATATTTTACATTTTTACTATCTTAATGTCTTTTAATGTCTGGTATGCTAAAAAATTTTCTGGAAGCTGGAGGTGTTTATTTTCCCAAAGACTCTCTCTCATGTTCTCAGAATTTCCAGAACTTTAATAACTGGTTTAAATCATTTTGCATAATTGTACAGTAGCAGGAATTTTCTCTGTTACAGGGACTATAGATTCATAGACATTTTTGTTGTGAGAAATTTCTGTATTTTTTATAAATTCTGATAACTTAAATGGATTTCCTTTTTTTCCTAGATGTAAATATTTTCTTCTTTGGTTTTGACT
The DNA here is from genome assembly GCF_000696425.1 of Galeopterus variegatus. Classification (NCBI taxonomy): domain Eukaryota; kingdom Metazoa; phylum Chordata; class Mammalia; order Dermoptera; family Cynocephalidae; genus Galeopterus; species Galeopterus variegatus. The sequence goes on from NW_007729914.1 coordinate 36,684, forward strand.
AAATGCAGAGACAGTTCAATTAGAAATATTGACTTTTGTTTGAGTTTTGGTTTTGGTTAATGATTGAGGAATTTGAGGAATGCAAATCTTTGGTGACATAGTCTGTAAAATAACATACAAGAGTTGGATATAAGGAGATATATGAAACATATATCCTTCATATCATGCTTTATGGCAGAGCACAAACTGTCATTTGAGTTTTGAATTTTGTCTCAAACCAAATTAAAAAATAAAATTCTGAAATGTTTAATCAATCCAAGGATAAAAAATAAACTGTGAGTCCCATTTCTAATATGCAAAAGTAATGCCTGCATGCCCATCCCCTCCACCACCCAAATTTCAACCATGCTATGCCCACCTTGACAATGCCAATATTTTATATGGAATTTTAGAAAGAGCAAACTTCAGTCTCATGAGAGCTTTTGGGGAAGGCCTACTTGTTTCATGCTTTTTTTTTTTTTTAACTTCAGCATGATGTTGTTGAACAGAAAGGATACTGTGCTGCCAGCTACTAGCAAGAATTCTGACTAATTTTATTGTACATCCCAAACCAGGTAGTTTAAATAAGATCGTGTACATAAACAATGATGCGGTATGGTAAAGAGAGCATTGAACATAGAGATGGAAATCCTGAATTTGATGCCATGTATTTGATTTTATGAGCCTTTCTTTATATTCACATATAAAATGAGAATAGTCATATATGGTTCATGAGACTGTTCTTAGTATTAAATAGGAAAAAAAATATGTTAACTCTTATAGAGGACAGAGCTCTCTGAAAATATTGGGTATTATACTTAATATGTATAAATGAGACAAAGTGAACCTTCCTATAATGCTCCTCTTTACATAAAAAAAAAGAAGAAATTCAAACTCTCTTCACCTTCTTCATCCATCTCTTATTCCAATGGTTCATGAGACTGTTCTTAGTATTAAATAGGAAAAAAAATATGTTAACTCTTATAGAGGACAAAGCTCTCTAAAAATATTGGGTATTATACTTAATATGTATAAATGAGACAAAGTGAACCTTCCTATAATGCTCCTCTTTACATAAAAAAAAGAAGAAATTCAAACTCTCTTCACCTTCTTCATCCATCTCTTATTCCAATTAATTAGATAGCTATGAAAGTCGAGTAAGATAAGCATCCTGGTATTGTCTACTAAGTACCAATGAAAAGTCTCCATGGTTTTGCTTTCTATTGCAGCATTATGAATAGATAGTTTCCTGTTTAAGGTATTTAACATCCATGTTAAGTGACAGAATTCTAAGCCCATTGTCAAGTTGAGACAGAGTATGTTCAGCACTATGCCAGAAAAAATAATTAATAATAATAATACAACCAGCAACTACAGGTGCCCATGATATAAATTTCAGCTATGCCTAATTTCAAACTATGAACTTGCCATTAATGAAAGTGTTATCAGGAAGAGAGGAGTTGGGTGGAGATGATAAACAATCAGCTCTCCAACCCAGTGCAAGCTGGCTCCAGCAAACATCTGATTGGGGGCCGCTGACATTTGTTCTGTTATCTGGTTAGTTTAAGGAAATTAAAAAAAAATCTTCGAGTTGCATATACCTTGCCTTCATTTCCACATGTTTGTATAATATTTGTTTTAAATCAAGAATTTCACCTTTTTTTTTTACTTATGTCTTACAGTAAAATTGAAAAATTTAATACTGCCAAGTTAAAATGTTTTGAGTTCCAAACATATTTCACATTTCTCTTTACTCTGTACCCCAAAAAATACCACAAAATGATTTGACAGTAATTCTAACTCCAGTTTTGCTCAAGAAAGAAGGCACCAAATGATAGAAGACTGCCTCAGTTTTCACTGTAAATTATTTATTGGAAAAAGTTAATTCCCAATGGACTGTGCCAGCAACTGTATGAAATACACATTGCATAGCTTGATTTTATTACTATAAAGGATGAAAACAACATGAAACAGTATATTTTGCTACTCCCAAAGCCTATAAATATGATCCATATTAATGTCACCATTTTCAATGTAGAAAGTGTAACATCTCCCTTTTTAAGAGAAATGTAGAATCCCCTGATGAGGTGTTATTAGAAAAAATTAAATCAACATTATAATGGCAATATTTGGACTATAAAACACTCAAACAGTGAATTGAGGTTTTAAAAGTATTTTGAACAAATATTTTAGCTAGTACTTGAAATTCTTGATTAGCAGGAAATATCAACTTCATAGCAAAATACCCATAGTACAGCTACAGCTTCATGACCTGTGATGTGCTGACCAAAATGCTAGACTAGAAGGAAATGAATTCTCGTTCTAAGGCTAGTTCCAATGCTGCCACCAATTAATCCCATGATTAAACCATGACCTAGCCTCTCTGTGCTTCTCTCTCTCTTGTTGTAGAATGGCAGGGAGGGACTTTAACACATTCAAGTGTTTTTTCCAACTCAAAACCTCCTGAAATTGTGAATTATGGTGTTTACTGATAAATCTTTTCTTTGCAAATAGCATTCAAATTTTTGGATTTATAAATAAACATTTTAACCTTTCATTCTTTGCAAAGTCCTAATTGTACAATGTGTTGCAATTCATATAAAGGTGTAAACTACGTGTACAAACTATTGAATTATATAACCCAGACTTGGTAGCAGGATAAAGTTTCCATCCAATACATTTTTTTTTCTAAATACTAATCACTAAAAAGAAAAAAGCCTTAATGTTAAATGGGTAATTCAGTAAAACCTTCTGCAATGGACTGAATTGTGCCCCCTCAAAATTCATATGTGAAGCTCTAACCCCCAATGTTACTGTGTTTGGAGAAAGAACCTATGAGGAGATGATAAAGATTAAACGAGGTCATAATATTTGATAGAGCTGGTCCCTTGAAAGAAGAGAAAGCATCACCAGAGCACTCTCTCCATCATTTGAGGGCACAGTGAGAAGATGGCTGTCTGTAAGCCAAGAAGAGAGCACTCATCAAAAGCCAAATCAATTGGAAACTTGATCTTGGACTTTCCAGCCTCCAAAACTGTGAGAAAATAAATTTCTGTTATTTAAGCCACTAAATATGTGGTATATTGTTATGGCAGGCTCAGCTGACTAATGTACCTTCTTTTAAGTATTTTCATTTGAAGTATTGTGAAGCCATTGTCATGTCTTTTATCATTATCATTTTAATAGTAATATTTCATTCCATTTTTTCTAATCCTCACAGTTTTCTATTTATACCTTTAAATGAAATTAGGCAGAAAAAATATATATCCTACATCCATCCCATTTCTTTATCCACAATTCTGAAGAGTTGTCATGTTTAGTTTATTCTATCTACTACATTTTCCTTTTATCTTTCTTATTGCTCTTCTGGACTCCCTTAATTCAGATCCCTTTGCTATCAAATTAGTTTCCTAGTTGGTCCCTCTGCCTGAAGTCTAAACAGCCACTAATTTTTGCTTCACAATGGTCCCAAAATGAGCTTCTTAACATGCATATTTTCTGATAAAAATTGTTCAATGATTCCTGGACACCTATAGCATAAAAACCTCAAACTTCTGTGTGGATTAAAGATCCTTTACGATCAGCCCCTAACTCCTTGTCTTTGCTTATTGTTGTCTTTTGCTTATTGTTTCCTCTACTAGGAATGTTGTTCCCAAGTTTATTGACACATAACACTGTTCCTCATCCTTCAAACAATAATATCATACACTTAAATAACACTATGTATGAGAGATTGTCCCAAATATTTTACATGTATTTAATGCTACAAAACCCATGAGGAAAGTGCTAGTATCATCGGAGTTTCTTTAACTTAGACTACTGAGTGGTAGAAAGATACGTAACTTGACCCATCATAAAACCAGTAAGTAGCAAAGCCTGGAGTTCAATCTAGATAGTCAAGAACCAGAATCTAGGTTTGTAACCATAAAGCATACTGCCTCTCTGAGCACAAGTGCCTTCATTTCCTTTGTGAAGCCTTTTCTAAACTTACCAGAAAATTTCTGATGGTTCTTTCTTCTGTGCCTCACTACATATTACAGTATGTTATTATTTAACTTATTCCATTTTAAGTTTATTTTATTCTTCTTTGATAAACTAAAAACTCCTTGAAGCAGAGACCACACAGTTTTACCATTTTATCTCTGTAGCAGTGCTTGGTACATGGTCAACATTTAATATGTCAATGTTAAACAAGATTATTACAACCTTTTGCAAAAATCTTAAAATATTTTACTTTCTTTGAAAAAATTTAGAATCATAATCTCTCAAACCACTATATGACTTATTTATCCTCTTTATTTTATTTTATAGTTTTTAAGAAAGACAATAATGCAATGCAATGAAATAAAATATGTCAAGTGACATTTGTTTTTATCAATTATAACCTATCCTTGGAATTAAACAAAATATATGTTTCTATTTATAAAATGATAGTCTTTTCAGATGGATGACATATTCCTGTCATCTTGAAAATATTCAAATATCTCCTAAAATAACAAAGTTATGAGCTGAATTAAAAAATCACCACTTTCACAATTAGCTATTTTTGGCATTACACGTGGCTTGAAAATTAATATCCTAAGAGTAAAGTATAGACAATTAAACAAATGGAGGTGTTTTCTTCAAACAAGCTAATTATATCCCATTTTTGTAACCAAGAGTCTAAAAGATAAGATATGATACAAGTAAAGTCTCTATATGAAAAGCAGCCACCATATAAGCAACCATCATCTCAGTTGGGCTTATTGAAAGAATAATAATGTCCCTAACCAATAGCAGGTCAAGGCCTGACTTGACTCCCTCAGATTCCCCTCTTTCTTTTCTTTTTTTTTTTTTCACTTAATTATTTATTTAATTATCTTATTTTTCCTATTTTTAAGAATTTGTAAATTGATTTTCATGAATTGTGAAATGATGGTGTCATNGTATGAGAGATTGTCCCAAATATTTTACATGTATTTAATGCTACAAAACCCATGAGGAAAGCGCTAGTATCATCGGAGTTTCTTTAACTTAGACTACTGAGTGGTAGAAAGATACGTAACTTGACTCATCATAAAACCAGTAAGTAGCAAAGCCTGGAGTTCAATCTAGATAGTCAAGAACCAGAATCTAGGTTTGTAACCATAAAGCATACTGCCTCTCTGAGCACAAGTGCCTTCATTTCCTTTGTGAAGCCTTTTCTAAACTTACCAGAAAATTTCTGATGGTTCTTTCTTCTGTGCCTCACTACATATTACTGTATGTTATTATTTAACTTATTCCATTTTAAGTTTATTTTATTCTTCTTTGATAAACTAAAAACTCCTTGAAGCAGAGACCACACAGTTTTACCATTTTATCTCTGTAGCAGTGCTTGGTACATGGTCAACATTTAATATGTCAATGTTAAACAAGATTATTACAACCTTTTGCAAAAATCTTAAAATATTTTACTTTCTTTGAAAAAATTTAGAATCATAATCTCTCAAACCACTATATGACTTATTTATCCTCTTTATTTTATTTTATAGTTTTTAAGAAAGACAATAATGCAATGCAATGAAATAAAATATGTCAAGTGACATTTGTTTTTATCAATTATAACCTATCCTTAGAATTAAACAAAATATATGTTTCTATTTATAAAATGATAGTCTTTTCAGATGGATGACATATTCCTGTCATCTTGAAAATATTCAAATATCTCCTAAAATAACAAAGTTATGAGCTGAATTAAAAAATCACCACTTTCACAATTAGCTATTTTTGGCATTACACATGGCTTGAAAATTAATATCCTAAGAGTAAAGTTTAGACAATTAAACAAATGGAGGTGTTTTCTTCAAACAAGCTAATTATGTCCCATTTTTTGTAACCATGAGTCTAAAAGATAAGATATGATACAAGTGAAGTCTCTATATGAAAAGCAGCCACCATATAAGCAACCATCATCACAGTTGGGCTTATTGAAGAATAATAATGTCCCTAACCAATAGCAGGTCAAGGCCTGACTTGACTCCCTCAGATTCCCCTCTTTCTTTTCTTTTCTTTTTTTCTCACTTAATTATTTATTCAATTATCTTGTTTTTCCTATTTTTAAGAATTTGTAAATTGATTTTCATGAATTGTGAAATGATGGTGTCATAAACTTGAAGGAAGTATTTGGCCCCACCAAATCCTGCACAACTAGTTATTTGATAATAGATAATTCAATTAAACAAAGTATGGCCCCTTCAAACCAGCCTCTGAAAGATGTAACAAGGTAAAGCAGCATGGTTTTGACTTGTACTTAACTCCTAAAGAGTCTGAGATGTTAAGACTAAAAGTTACACCTTCGAGTTCATGCACATTGTTGGAAAAGATTGAGATTTTCATAAACTGTGAAACTGTGAAAAATATTTATTCATCAATATAATATTTTATCAAATGTTTATTTTTATTTTATTAACTACTTCATAGCACCCTAATGTTTATCCCCTAAATACTAAATTACAGAGCCTTGCAGTCTGTGTGAGTGCATATTCAACTGTTATAGGTTACAATAATGCTCACTGTGTAACTGGAGTATGTGATCTCAAACCAATTTGAAACAATAATGGCAAGAATCCTGCTGGTGATGAAGACATAAAAATTGCTAAGTGTAACAAGTAGTGAAACTGTTCTCTTTTATGTAGCAGCTTGTTTTGAAGTGTGAGTCTACTTGTTATATGGTTAGAGCCTTCAAATGTCAAAGAATGGCTGGGTCTTCCAGTCCTGGCTAAGGCTAAGGATGATGAAACAAAATATGTGTTAACATATTCTGAATTATACCACTTACGTCAGTCCTGAGGTCCCTTTTTTCTTGTAGCAAGCATATCTTAATGGTTTTAGTGGATTTCTTAGAGTGAAAAAAGAGACTACTTTTTTCCTATGAGAAGTAGTTTGCAGTTTAAAACTTCTGCAAATATATGTGAATTAATTTGGAATTTAACTAATGCTGTGTTCTTGGTACTCAAACGTTTATCCTGAGGCAATTTTATACTAAGTTGCAAAAGTGAAGTTAAAAAAGAACAACCAATGTTAATTGATATTTTAAACTTTTTTTAAGGTTTCTATCATTCCCGCACAGTCTGTATGAGCCCAGTACATATTTCTGCTGCTCTGTGCCGCTCCTTAATGTAGAAAAAGATAATTTTTAAGAGTACTTGCTATATGAGGAGAGAGGGATTTACTACCTTAGCCACTTTTTTTGTGTGTGCCGTCTTTGGTTTAAGATAGTTATTTTTTTAAATTATTTTTTGCAGTATATATATATCTAAGGCGTATGACATGATGTTTGATACATACACATACAGTAAAATAATTACTACAGTCAAAAAATTACCAGATCCTTCACCTTCCACAGTTACATTTTTTGGTGATAAGAGCACCTAAAATCTACTCTCCTAGCAAATTTCAGTGTACGATACAATATTAATAACTATAGTCTTCATGCCGTACGTTAGATCTTTAGATGTATTCATCCTACATGATCACAAGTTTGTACCCTTTGACCTACTTCTCCCCATTTCATCCCCATCCCTACCCCTGGTAACTGAAGGAGATATTATTATTTGTAACTACATGGATGAACTTGAAGGACATTATGCTAAGTGAAATATGACAAACACAGAAAGAAAAATACTGCATGACCTCACATGTGGAATCTACAACCAGCCACTACATTCTTGAAGTAGATACAGTTTTGAGGCAGTCATATGAGAAGAGACAATAAGTAGTGAGCCGCCTTTTGGGGTTTAAAAACTCATGTTTTTCTCGCTAAAGATGGTACTGACAACCAAGAGGATGATGGAAAATAGCTCTGGTATTCTGCAAATTACATAATAAGTTTTACCTTTTCATTTTATATCTAGATTTAAAAACAAACAGAAATATTGGCATAAGCCGGTACTCTATGGAAAAAACTTCTGGTAAAAACAAATGAAACTTAGCCCCCTACCCAACCAGCAGATGGCAGGAAGCATGCCCAGGGACTTCTGCAGCTTCAGTCAGCCCCCACCACTGCTGCAGTTACCACTGCCACACTAGTGGTCTGCCACAGCCACTGCCACAGTCACTGCAGTCACAAGGGCAGCTCACTGCCACAGCAGCAGCCACTGCCATGCAGGTGAAACACAGATGATTCAACTGCATTGAGACAAGGAGAGTCATCAGCAGAGCCCACAGAAAGAGGTGTGCAAGCACAGACTCGTGGCCCAGTGGCCCAACCCACAGGATGAATTATGCTGCCACATGTGGTAGCACACCTGGGAGTGGAAGGTACATGCACAGCCCATATGACTGCCTTGATCTGGGGAGAGGCACACATGGAATGACAAAAGAGTGCAGAAAACCCAAAATGCTCAAATTGAGTAAGAAAAAAAATTTCCAATCACCACCAAACCATCCCCCAACTGGGGGAAGCAAGGACCCAGAAAGAGCCTCTGCCTGTAGAAAGAGAAAAAGAGAATCCCTCCCAGTGTCACCCATTCAAATGAGTAAGAAAAAAAATTTCCAATCACCACCAAACCATCCCCCAACTGGGGGAAGCAAGGACCGAGAAAGAGCCTCTGCCTGTAGAAAGAGAAAAAGAGAATCCCTCCCAGTGTCACCCATTCAAACTGAGAAACCCCAACATACCCAGTGCACCTATCAGGGTCACTAGACACTAGTCAGGGTGCCAGTAAGCCTGCCCTAGGTCACCCACCCCAGCCAAAGAGTGACAGGGCACCCTGGTGCTTCTCCTAAGAACTCAAGAGCTTGCCTATGTCCTTAATGAGCCAACACAGTGTCACTAACCTCATCAGGGAGTCACTAAGTGTCCCAGTGCCTAAGCAACAGAGGAATGCAAGTGCAACTCCAACATTGAATATGGCCAAAGTACCCAACCAGAGGTTACACAACATCTCTATCTTGAACCACTACCAAAATACCCTACTCAACAGTCAAAATAAAGCACATGTACAGGAGGAAGTTTCTATCTTCAAAGCTCAAGCTAGAGTAATAGAAGAAGCAACAACTGCTCTACTAGATGACCAGACATCAGTGTAAAGATACTAGAAATGTGAAAAAGAAAAAGAAACAAAATATGACATCACTAAAGGAATACAATAATTCTCAAGTACCAGACCCCATAGAGCAGGGAACCCTTGAAATGACTGAAAAGCAATTCTGAATAACAATGTTAAGAAAATTCAGTGAGATACAAGAAGACATAGACGACACAATGAAAAGAGAAAAAGTATCCAGAATGTAAAGGAGGAAATTTACAGAGATTAATACCTTAAAATGAATGTAGCAGAACTCCTGGAACTGAAGGATTCATCCAACAAAATAAAAAACATGACTGATGGAGTTTGGATTTGTTGTCCCCTCCAAAACTCGTGGATATTTGATCCCCAATGTGGCAGTGTTGGAAACTGATTGAGTCATGGGGGCAGATCCCTCACGAATGGATTAATGCTCTCCCTGGGGGAGGGGGGATTAATGAGCGAGTTCTTGCTCTATTAGTTCCCATGAGAGCTCGTTGCTTAAAAAGACGCTTTCACATTCTCTGTCTCTCTTGCTTCTTCTCTCTTGCTTCCTGTCGCCATGTGATCTGCTTGTACCCGCCGGCTGCCTGCCACTTTCGGCCATGAGTAGAAACAGCCTGAAGCCCACGCCAGATGCAGCTATCCCAGAATCGTAAGCCAAATAAACCTCTTTCCTTTATAAATTACCCAGTCTCAGGTATTTTTGTTATAGCAACACAAAACGAACTAAAACAATGACCAAGAGATTATACAGCAGGTTAGAGCAAGCAGAAGAAAGAATTTCTGATTTTAGAGATAGTTTTTTTTCAAAATAACCCAGGTGGACAGAAAAAAAGAAAGGAAAAAAAAAAAAAAGAATTAGCAAATGAAGAAAATCTAAGGGAGCTAGTGGACAAGCTTAAGTGCACAAACATCTGTACCATGGGTGTTCTGGAAGGGGAGGAGAGAGGAAAAGGCATTTTAAATGTATTCAACAAAATAATAGCAGAAAAGTTCCCAGATATAGGAAGAGACATAGACCTTCAAATCCAGGAGGCACAAAGATCCCTGAACAGATTCGATCCAAAAGTGTCCTCTCTGAAATGCATCATAGTCAAATTGGCAAAGCTCAAAGACAAGGAGAGAATCTTAAAAGTTCAACTCACCTATAAGGGAGTCCCCATCAGACTAACGGCAGACTTTTCAACAGAAACTCTGCACACCAGAAGAGAATGGGATGTTATATTCAAAATTCTAAAGGAAAAAAACTGTCAGTCAAGAATAGTATACCCAGCAAGGTTTTCCTTCAGCAATGAGGGAGAAATAGTGTATCTCCCAGACAAACAAAAACTGTGGGAGTTCATCACTACACAACCAGCCCTACAAGAAATCTTCAAGGGAGTCCTGCATCTAGGAACTGAAAAATGTAATCACTACCATGAGTACACAAGAAAAAACAAAACCCACTGGTAGAACAAAAATGCAAATGAGAAAGAGAAAGAAACTGTATCTTCCCACCTGAAAAAAACAAAAAACAATGAATATAATCAGTAAAAGGGGAAGAAAGGAACAAGCCATACTTAAAAATCTAAACAAACAAACAAACAAACAAATAAATAAATAAAATGCAAGGAGTAAGACGATACCTGTCAATAACAACCCTAAAGGTAAATGGATTAAATTACCCACTCAATAGACACAGACTGACTGACTGGATTAAAAAGCAAGACCCAACTGTACACTGTCTTTGAGAGACTAACCTTGCCTGTAAAGACACATACAAACTAATGGTGAAGGGATGGAAAAAGAGGTACCATACAAATGGAAACCAAAACTGAACAGGTGTAGCTATTCCTAGACCAGATAAAATAGACTTTAAACTAAAAACCATAAAAAGAGAATGTTATTATATAAGGTAAAGGGATCTATCCAGCAAGAAGACATAATAATCATAAATATATATGCATCCAACACTGGAGCATCCAGATATATGAAGCAAACCCTATGAGACCTAGACAAAGAGGTAGACCCCAGTACAATAATAGTTGGGGACCTGAACACCCCTCTCTCAACAATGTACAGATCATATAGGCAACAAATCAGCTAAGAAACATAGGATTTAAACTACAGTTTAGAACAAATGGACCTGGCAGGTATCTACAGAACATTTTATCCAACAACTGCAGAGTATGCATTCTTCTCATCAGCACATGGAACATTAACCAAAATAGACCACATGATAGAACACAGATCAAGTCTCAACAAATTTTTTAAAAATTGTAATCATTTCAAATATCCTTTCAGACCAAAATAGATTAAAACTGGGTCAATAACTCTGGAAACTGTACAAATACACAGAAATTAAACAACATGCTCTAATGACCTATGGGTTCAAGAAAAATTAAACAGGAAATCAAAAAAATTTCTCTAAACTAATGAAAATAACATGCACCATACCAAAATCTGTGGGATGCTACAAAACCAGTACTCAGAGGGAAGTTTATGGCAATAAATGCTTATATTAAAAATAGAAAGATTTCAAATAAACAAGCTATCACTACTCCTCAAAGAACTAGAAAAACAAGAACAATCCAATACCCAAATTAGTAGACAGATAGGAATAATTAAGAGCAGAGCAGAACTAAATGATATAGAGACCCAAAAATAATACAAAGGAAGAATGAAGCAAAAAGTTGATTTTTTGAGAAGATAAACAAATTAGACCAACTAGGCTAACTAAAAGAAGAGAGACAACCCCCCAAAAAAAATCAGAAATAAAAAGGAGACAGTAGAACTGATATCACAGAAACCCAAAGTATCATTAGAGACTATTTATAAAGGATTATTTGTCAACAAATTTGAAAACCAAAAACAAAAATCAGAAATAAAAAGGAGACAGTAGAACTGATATCACGGAAACCCAAAGTATCATTAGAGACTATTTATAAAGGATTATTTGTCAACAAATTTGAAAACCTGGAGGAAATACATAAATTTGTGGATATGTACTACCAAGACTGAACCAAGAAGACACAGAAAACCAGAACAAACCAATAAAAAGTAATGAGATTGAAACAGTAATTAGCAGCCTCCCAGCAAAGAAAAGCTCAGGACTGGATGGTTTTACTGCTAAATTCTATCAAACCTTTAAAGAGGAATTAATACCAATTCTCTTCAAACTATTTCATAAAACTGAAACAATGTCTGTTCTCCCAAACTCAGTCTATGAATCTAGCATTGCTCTGATACCAAAGCCATGCAAAGATACAACAAAAAAAGATAACTACAGGCTAATATCTCTGATGAACATAGATGCAAAAATCCTCAACAAAATATTAGCAGACAGAATATAGCAACACATCCAAAAATTATACACCATAATCAAGTGAGATTCATCCTGGAGGTGTAAGGATGATTCAACATACAAAAGTCAATATATATTTTTCATACAAATCAACAAAATCAAGAACAAAAACCATATGAATTTGACAGCAGTCAACATCTCTTCATGGTAAATACTCTCAGCAAATTAGGTATAGAAGAAAAACATTTCAATACAATAAAAGCCATTTATGACAAACCAACCACCAACATCATCCTGAATGGGTAAAAGCTGAAAGCTTTTCCCTTAAGAATAGGCACAAGACAATTGTACCCACTCTCACTACTCCCATGTAACATAGTATTGAAAGTACTAGTCAGAGCAATCAGGCAAGATAAAGAAATAAAGAGCATCCATATTGGAAATGAGGAAGCCAAACTACCCGTGTTTGCAGATATCATGATCCTATATAGAGAAAAACCTAAAGACTCTACAAAATAACTTTCAGAACTGATAAAACAATTTCTGTAAAGCTGCAGGATATGAAATCAACACTCAAATGTCAGTAGCATTTTTATACTCAAATAGTGAACTAGTAGAAAAAGAAATCCAGAAAGCAAGCACATTTACAATATTCCCCCCCAAAATAAAATACCTGGAATGAATTTATCCAAGGAAGTAAAAGATCTCCAAAACAAGAACAACAAATCTCTCCTGAAAGAAATTAAAGAAAACACACACAAAAATGGAAAGACATTTATGCTATTGGATTGGAAGAATTAATATTGCAAAAATGTCTTACTACCCAAAGCAATTTAAAGGTTCAATGCAATTCCCATCAAAATACCAATGAGAGTCTTCATAGAAACAGAAAAAACAATCTTAACCTTCATATGGAATAACAAAAGCACAGAATACCCAAAGCAACCCTGAGCAGGAAAAATAAAGCTGGATGCATAACACTACCTGACTTCAAATTATACTACAAAGATATAATAATCAAAACAGCATGGTACTGGCATAAAAATAGACACTCACCCAAGGGAACAGAGTGGAGAACCCAGCAAGCA
>NW_007729914.1:51065-66093 GCF_000696425.1 Galeopterus variegatus
ATGGTACTGGCATAAAAATAGACACTCACCCAAGGGAACAGAGTGGAGAACCCAGCAAGCAACACAAATACTTACAGCCAACCGATCTTTGACAAAGGCAACAAGAACATGCATGGGGGAAAGACTGCCTTTTCAATAAATGGTGCTGGGAAAACTGGACATCCATGTGTAGAAGAATGAAACTAGATCTGTTCCTCTCATGATATACTAAAATCAACTCAAAATAGATAAAAGACTTAAATATAAGACCTGAAACTATGAAGCTCCTAAAAGGCAACATAGGCGAACACTTCAGGAAGTAGGACTAGGCAAAGACTTTGTGAATAAGATCCCAAAGCACAGGCAACAAAAGAAAAAAAAATAAACAAATGGGATTATATCAAACTAAAAAGCTTTTGCGTAGCAAAAGAAACAATCAACAGAGTGAAAAGACAAGCTACAGAATGGGAGAAAATATTTGCAAACTATGTATCTGACAAGGGATTAATATCCAGAATATACAAGGAACTCAAATTACTTAACAATGAAAGAAAAGTAGCCCGATTAAAAAATGGGCAAAGGAGCTGAATAACAATTTCTCAAAGGAAGATATATAAATGGCCAATCACAACATGCAAAACTGCTGAACATCACCAGCATCAGGGAAATATAAATCAAAACCTCATTGAGATATCAACTCATTCCAGTCAGACTGGCCATTATCAAAAGAACTGAGAATAACAAATGCTGGCAACCATGTGGAGAAAGGGGAACCCTCCTACACTGTTGGTGGGACTGTAAATTAGTGCAGACATTATGGAAACCAGTATGGAGTTTCCTCAAATGACTACAGATACAATCCATACAATCCAGCAATCCTATGGCTGGGTATATACCAAAAGGAATGGAAATCATCATGTTGAAAGGATACCTGCACTCCCACTTTTATTGCAGCTCTTATTACATTAGGCAGGAGTTGGAACCAACATAAATGGTCATTGATGGGTGACTGGATAAGGAAAATGTTTATATATACACAATGGAATACTATTCTGCCATAAAAACAATGAAATTCTGCCATTCGCAGCAACGCGGATGAACTTAGAGAAAATTATGTTAAGTGAAATAAGCCAAGCAAAGAAAGAGAAATACTGCATGTATGTCCTCACTCATAAGTGGGAGCTAAAAGAATAACCAAATGAATAAAGAATGAAAGAAAAAAGGTACAACAATCACAATAATGTGTTGAACTTTCAAAGGGGAGAACAGATCTGAAGCAGCCAGAGATGGGAAGGGGGGGGAGGTTAACAAAAATTTGTGTAATGTTGAATATACTTATCCTGATTTGAGAATCCTATATCACACAGGTATTGATATTAAACACCATACTCCACAGATATGTACAATCAATTATGCTTCCATAAAAAAAGTTTACGAACATTTAAATAAATAAATAAATAAATCTTATGTAGTGGTTCCCAACCTGAACCTCAGGGAGACTTAACAAAATCAGAGAGGAAGTCCTTAAGAAATTCATTTACCTGTGCAAGAAAGGACCCTGTGAAAACTCACCCTGAGATTAAAAGGGGAGAGGCAAATAAACCTGACCTAGGAGGGAAGATTTAGTTGTCAGAGAGAAGAATTTTGACAGCAGTGTGGTAACTTTTCTATATTCTTGGCCTGGTTGATCTCCAGGACTGAGAAAAAGAGGGCTGCCATTAATTTCTGCAAGAACAGTTTCAATATGCTCTGTGAAATGTGGAGTCACCTGTAACAGTGCTTTGTGATCCTTCTAACAGGGTTAATACAAATGGGAGAGAGGCTTTTGCTCCTATCTCCCTAACTCATACTTTTTCTTAAGCTTCAAGTCCCTTAGCAACTGTGGATGCTTCAGTGCACTGGGGCTGAGGCCCGTTTAGAAAGAGTCACAGAAGCAATTCCAGGAAGGTGAACTATTAAGCTAGTGAAACCTTGGTTATTATTGTTAATGTGACTTCCTTTGTACAAAGAGCACACGTAGCCCTGAATAAGTTCAGATGGCACATTTTTTTTCCAGGTCCCTATCCTGCTTTTCTTCGTGTATACATACCTACTTATGCAAAAAGACATTCTTTTAAAGTCCTACAGGTCTAATTCAGCAGAGACTATTGTTTTAGGCAGGTTTCTTAGAAGCAGAGCCTGAGATGGAAATTCTTATTCAAACAAATTGGAAAAGTGCTCTCAAGTGAAAATTGAAAGAGAACGAGTGAATCAGGTAATAACAAAGGAAGGAATTAGGCAAAGATGTGTGTTTAGCTTAGTAGTTTTCAAAATGTGGTCCTGAGACCAAGACCATCAGCATTACTTGAGAACTTGTTAAAATGTAAATTCGCAGGCCCAGATCTACTGAATTAGAAACTCTGGGGGTTAGGCCCAGTAATCTGTGTTGTAACAAACCCTCCAGGTGATTCTGATGTACACCACAATTTGAGAATCACTGGTTGAGCAAAAGTCCAGCCTTAGTCTGGAGCATGAAGGGCACTGCAGACTCGCCCCTCTGTGAGGTGCTAGAAGCAGTGTTTGCATTCCCTGTGATCAGTTATTGGCTGCAGATCATCCCTGGGGAGGAGGTTATAACTTCCCAGGCATTTCTAGCGGAGGAGGCTTTCATGGGCTATCCTCAAAGGAAAAATGCTGCTGTAGACTTCGGGTAAAGAGCATCTAATAGAGGAAGCAACAGCATCTTCTACAACTGAATGGTTTACCAAATGGAGTTCTGCGTGGATAGAAAAGGTTTGTCACAACCTGAAATCCAGAGTTCTTGGATGTACTCCGGTCATCAAAGAATCTAAGTTTGGTGTCTACTACTTCCTCACTTCATCCTTTCTTTTTACTAACCAGCATTCTGATTACCAATTCAAAGTGAAATTTTCAAGCTGAGAGCACTGTGCACCCACAAGGGAAGAAAATGGAATAAAAAATATCTAGAATAGTAAAGACCCTTCACTCCTTTAAACATCTCCTGAATGCTAGGCAGAAAAATCTCCTAAATTATAGCTATTATGGAGAGAACATTGAACAGGGCATGAGAAAGTACAATAGCTGACCTTGCAATCTGGGGGGTCTTATGAAGAATTATGCTGATCAAAAGAAACTTACAGGAATTGGTCGTATGTCTCAAGGGAGAAGACTGGTGGCCTAAGTGGACATGGATCCAGTACAGTGTCCAAAGTGGGAGGTTGCATGCAAAAAGAAAGCCACAGAAATCTACGCCTTGATGTCATGTTTTGTCCTGTTGCTGGGACATTCCCTTGCATGCTTCTTCCTCTGTTTAGGCTCACTCTTAATACCTGGGTTATGACAACTCCAAAAGGGTGGTTAATGTGCAGATCTCAGTCTTCCCTGATCTGGCCTTTCGGCTGTACAAACTTCAAAGCCAAGTCCTACTAGAAGCCTCCCCTGAGGAAAGCATATATCTTCTCAGAATCACGTATTTTGATCCTTGATTATTTTAAGTTTGCACTTTCATTATTAACTTTGTCTACCAAGTTTGTGGATTCTTTAAAAGCCAGGAGGTTTACATGTACACAGTGTTTATATTCTCTTTAGAATATAGTATGGTGTTGGAAACAGTATATACTTTAAAAAACAACAACTAAAAAACAACTTACTGAATTGATTTGTTTGACTCCATTAAGAGTATTTCACTTCTCTTTGAAAGAAATAACTATACTGAAGTAACACATAAATATAAATCAACTCCAAACAGTACAAATAGTAAAAATCTGAAGGATTCCATTAAGAGTATTTCACTTCTCTTTGAAAGAAATAACTACACTGAAGTAACACATAAATATAAATCAACTCCAAACAGTACAAATAGTAAAAATCTGAAGGATTCCACCTGCTATTCTCCAAGTACAAACAAAAGCAATGTTTTAACACTTATGTGAGTCTTTGGGTATCTTATCTCTGACACTATCTTTATATTTTTACACAATGCAATTTTCTTTCTTTCTTGGTTTCCCACTGCTGCTGTATTTTACAATGCTTAGGATATCATGGGCCATACATAAATTGTTATACTAGAAGTTTGCATTCAGCATTGTTTTGTTTCATGCATACATACGTATAAGCACACCACAAATTATGAGAGTTTTAACTTTTCCAATTAATAGCATGTGGAGGTGTGTATAACACTAAACTATGCTGAAAATTTGCTTAATAAAATTGCTGGCAACAGATCCAAGTACCAAGAGGTCTCCAAGCCGGCTGGAGCTTTGAGTCATCTCAGGCCTCATCAGGCAGAGCTGATAAATGTCTTTTTATGTTTAAGAAGAGGATGCTGGAGGGTAGTGCTGGTGTCAGATGATCAAAATGCAATGACTGTGACAAATAATCGAAGACCTGTGATGTTACTTTGTTAGCACTGAGAATGCAGATTCCAGACCTTGATATGCTGCACTGAGACACAACTATTTATATGGAAACCACTTTTCATCTTGAGGTCCTTCTATCTGTTTAAGGAAATAGAAAAACATTTTTTTTTAAATTACAAACTCAAATCTGTGGTGTTTTCACACAGTTGATTCCTAACTCCTTTATTGCAAAGAGCAAACAAAACTAAGACTTTGTTCTGACACAGAATAAAAGAGATATCTTCTCGTCAGTGAAAATTACATCAATTCAAAAGCAGACAAGGGAGTCATCTAGCTAGCAAACAAAGTGGGTTGTTCAAGAAAGGAACACATTACAGTGTATTTTATTCTACATCCAGATTAGTACTTACTATCTATGTAGGTTGGAGCCAGCTTGAAGACAAGAACTATCCCCAGGATTTTTGTAAATTCTGACATAATGCCATGTGTTAATAATTCCAGTGCTAAATTAATATTTTAGTATTTTGACTTATTATTTGATTGCTTTGGTTTGAATTTGCTAATTTTTTTGCTTTATATTTTCCCTTTCACAGGTTGATGCTTTAAATATGACTTTAATCATAGTAATTTACTAATTTTACATCATGCTTACAATTTCATTCAATGCTAATTCCACCTTTCCTCTTGTGCCCAGTTCCCTTTTAATGAATTCAGTGCTTAGAAGGTTTAACAACATTACTTTCAGGACACTTGCAGATCACCAAGTTATTTCAAATCTTATGAAGCTTTATCAGTTTATGTAAATATTTTAGAAGCTCCTTCTTCCCTCAGGCTAATACATGTGCTTTATAACTAGTGAAAAATACAAAATAATAATAATAACAATTATTAGTAGTAATAGCATTTTACATTGGAAGAAACAGACAGCATTTCTTAGCAAGACAGTTTCAGTTTTTATTCTTTTGGCATTTCAGCATATAAATACCAGAGTTTCAAAATCATAACCATTTCAACCAATTCAACGTTTTGTTTTCTTAGCAAATGTTTGAAAAGGCAGATAGGATATTTAAATTTGGATTTGAAACAAAGACAGAAAACTTCAGTGAAAATAGATGGTTTAAAGGATTAGACTATTTACTATCTATGTCATCATCCTTTAAGAGCCCTTCTCTAGAGAAAAGACAATAGGAATAGAAGGAAAGAGAGGAAGAGGAGCACAGGGGGAATCAAGAAAAATTAAAGGAGTATAAATGAAGAAAATTACAAAAAAGATAGTTTTATGTAGGCTATGTGCAAAATTCCAGCATTAAAGTAAAAATAATGATTTGTATTTATAAAACTAGAATTCTGAAGTGAATTGACATCTACATGCTTATTCAACAAAACTGATATTATTTTCATCCTTTCATTCATTCATAAAGTAAAAGAGATCATCTTGTTAACTGATTACTAGTAAAATTAAAGAAGTTTTCATATTTGTAAAAGGCTTTTCCTCACCCCTAAAACTCTGAAAATATTCATACTGTTTTTCTCTCTCTGTCTTTCTCTCTCTTGGTCTGGAATTTAAGGACTCTGTATTTTCTCTAATTTGAAAGAACTGGTACTTAAGACTGGCTATAAGCTTACAAAAGAGGAAAGAAGGGGAAAATTCAGAGTTCATGTGATTATCCGATTAACCAGTATTAGTGTCTCATTCAAGGCCATTGTATTTGTATGAAATAAAATTTTAGTTGAGCGTGCCAAATAAAAACCAGCATAAAATCAAACTCAAAGTTTGTGGATAAATGGATTTGATTCAAGCAAATTGAATTTACATCTTTATAGTGTCTCTCTGTTAGATTTAGGAATTGATTAAGAAGGAGTTGCACCCTGAAAATAGTTGGGACTATGTCAGCAAATCTGAAGCCAGGGATCTTGAACTCCTAATTTTTGCCAAGTGCCCTTTGCTAGTAGAAGGAGCCATTCCTCCCCTGTCTGAGGAGAAAGTTTCCTCTTTTCTTTTTTTTTTTAATTTTATTTTTATTTATTTTGTCAATATACATTATAGTTAGTTATTGTGTCCCATCACCAAAACCTCCCTCCCTCCTCCCTCTCCCCCCTCCCACCCAGATGTGTCCCCTCCATTTGAAAGTTTCCTCTTTTCTAAAGTATCTTAATGGTTTTTAAGGAACTGTTACCTCCTTAAGACCTACCCTCACCACCTCTCATTGTTTCTGTAACTATACCCAGACTCAAGAATTGTCAGACCCCTATAATTGAATCACAGGAACAATTCTTTATGGTTTTGTGCAATCATTCTATCCTCTCTAGATAACTATTCTTTTGAGGAACCACTTCTGGCTTGCTACTCAGCCCTTGTAGAGACTCAGTGTCTTATCTTGTACCATTATGTTATGATGTGACCTGATCTGCCCATCATGGGGTAGATGTCTTCCAATGTATCAAGTCTTATGTCTGGGCATGCACAGAAGAATCCCATCATCACACAGATGTGGTAGGTAGGAGACTGAGCTCAAGCAGGTCCAAAGTCATAAGTAAATTGTATGAGCAAGTGGTTCAGATGCCCACGGCCCCTACTCCTGCTACACTTTCTTTATTGATCTCAACTTGCACAAATAGCCTCATAGGAAGCTCCTGCATTACCAGTTGCTGAAGAAGAAAAAAATTCAGGACTGGTTTACAGGTGGTTTTATGTGATAGGCTGGTGTCATCTAAAAATGATGGCAGCAACATTACAATCCCACTTATGGGTGATCCTGAGGAAGGGTGGTTCAGGGATATCTCAGGTGAATAGAATTCTGAGTAGCACATTTGGTTGCTCATTTTGTCCAGAAAAGCACATGGCAGGAGTTATGCTGAGGTGTAGATCTACAGTGATTCATAGGCAGAAACTAATGGTTTTGATGGACAATCAGGAACTTGGAAAGGAACATAACTAGTAATTTAGTGGTAAGAAGTTATAGGGCAGAAGTATGTGAAAAGATCTCTCCAAATGGACAAAAAAAAGGTAGAGTTATGTGTATCCCATGTAAATGCTCATCAAAGAGCAAATTAGCCAAGGAGGATCTTAATCTTATGTACAGGATGAACACTTCTGTGATATTAGTCTTCCTTTCTCAGCCATCTCTTCTTTGCCAAATGGGCTCTTAAACAAAGTGGTGATGGTGTCAGGGAAATCTTAATCTTATGTACAGGATGAACACTTCTGTGATATTAGTCTTCTTTTCTCAGCCATCTCTTCTTTGCCAAATGGGCTCTTAAACAAAGTGGTGATGGTGTCAGGGATGGAAACTATGCTTGGAATAAGCAACATGGGCTTCCATTTTTCAAAGCCAGTCTGACTACAGTCACTAGTGAGGGCACAATCTGTCAACATCAGACTATAATATTGAGTCCCTAATATGGCATCTCTCCCTCGGATCATTAGCCATTCATCTGGTGATAAGTTGATTATATTAGACCACTTTCATCATGGAAGAGCCAATAATTTTTCCTCACTGGAATAAACACTCTGGAATGAATTTAACTTCCTCACTTACAATGCTTCTACCAAAACCACCATCAGTGTACTTACAGAATGTCACATGCACCATTATGGTGTTCTACACAGCATTGCTTATGACCAAAGAGCCCATTTTACAACAAATAAAATGTGACCACAGGCTCATGCTTATAGAATTCACTAATCTTAACATGTTCTTCATAATCCTGAAGCAGATAACTTAGAGACTCACAGTGCCAGCCAAGTGACATCTTGAGGAACTGAGTAATGTCCTGCAGGATGTGGTATATGTTCTAAATTGGAGACAACGGTGATTATATTTCTTCCATATCCAGGAATCACATGATATATACAGAAGTGGCTCTTCTCACTATTACTCCTTGTGATCCACTAGTGAAAATTTTGCTTCCTTTCTCTGCAACTTTCATCTCTGATGCTTCCTCAAGAGGTGACTTAGGTCTCCTCAGGTCAATGAATGGGGGGCAAAAGGAAAGGTTACTATACTGGCTGGGGTGGCTAATCCATACTGTCAAGGAGAAATCACATTGCTACTAAAAAAATATGGGAAAGAAAAAATATGTTTAGAATGCAAGAATTCCTCTATGGGTGTCTTTTCTTACTTCCATGTCTGTGGTAAATGTTAATGGAAAAGACTAAGAACCTAATAGAGGCAGGAGCTGTTATTAGCCTGGACCCTTTGGTGATGAAAATCGGGTCCTCCAACCAGACAGGAAATTATAACCAATGAAGATACTTGCTGAGAGCAAAGAGAATATGGATTGGAGAATGGAATAACCAGCTATAACCATGTGACCAGTGCAGAAATAAGGACTATAATTATTATTGCTTCCTTATTTTGAAATAGATACATATACATGTATGTTAGCCAACTCTTATTTTTTTTCTGTGCTATTCCCCTGCCATCTAGTGTAATATGTATTAATAACAGTTAACTTTATCTCAGTAATTATTTTACAAATATTAAAAGGGATTTGT
This sequence comes from Galeopterus variegatus, assembly GCF_000696425.1. NCBI lineage: Eukaryota > Metazoa > Chordata > Mammalia > Dermoptera > Cynocephalidae > Galeopterus > Galeopterus variegatus. The sequence goes on from NW_007729914.1 coordinate 59,901, forward strand.
GTGACTTACCTAGAAGAGAAATGAACAACCCCCCAAATTTGTTAAAATAACATAAGGGATTTAACTCCTCACTTGGGAGAGTCACATTTTTAGGTGTGTGATAGATAGTTACAAAGTTAGGCAGACACATGATTTTATCATTGTTTTTATTTGGTAGTTAAATATAGATAAGAGATGTTTGCATGGATGTTAATTTGACAAGTATGATTTCTAGTTGTTTTTTACTGTGTCAGCCTGTCTAAGCCAAAACTTTCCCAGAATCCCTTTCTATTTATGGCTTCAGGTTAGAGTTGGCTAAAAAAAAAAAAATTTGCACGAGTTTGAATGGTAGAAGTGGGGCATCAGCCACTCCAAGCTGAAAACTGGTATAGGACACCAGACACCACTGCAGTTTGTACAAATCGTCAAAGTTGCTGACTTTTTTGGTGTGGGACAGCAGCCACACCTAAAGCTTCCGCTGCTCCCACCAAATCTTCTCCTTCATATTCTCTTAACCTTGGACCAGGTACCTGTGCACCTTCATGGTGAGGTCTCCAGCATTTTCTGCAGGTTATCAAGGTCCTTAAGAGTAGAGGTAGTTTCAGTTTGTCCTTGTGGGTCCTAGTTATTGTTTCCACTGCCTTAGGTCTGTCTTTTTACCTGACTGCTGCCCCTTGTGATCTACAGACACTTCAAGCCCAGCACCATAAGTGCAAGCAAATGCATCTCATGAACTGTGTAACAGCTAATCCCTATAATTCCCTTATTTTGCATCAGTCGTGGTAGTTCTGCTTCTTTGGTAAGAACCTAACTAAAACAGCCTATGAAAGACAATATCTAATAAAGAATGAGAAAGGAACTGCCCAGTAGTTATTGCTAATCTACTTCATGAAGCCATATCACACTGAGAATTGAACAATTGCTGAACATTCTCAAATTCTAATATTTAGAAGTATATGTTTAATGTACCAGATCATCTGATAGAGCTGTTGCAGTGAACGTCTCTAGATTATAGGAGCGTTATGAGGTCAGGCTTTTTGTGCCTTCACTGAAATAGCAACTGCTGGCTTGGTAAATTCAGAAATTCAGGATGTGTATGAAAAAGAGCACACGCCTTCACATCTGCTGTTTTCTGCTTCAGAGAACCCATAAGCCCATGCTGATTAGTTGGTTAAAAATATCTTACTTTGGATGGAGATAGTGAGGAGGTAACCAAGTTGCCCTGTTTGACTGCTGTATCCCAAATAAATTGGTTTCTATGTTAGAGCCTAAGAATTGAGAGTTGATTACGAGAGCTATGCCTGCAAGAGAAGAAATTAGATCCTTCTAGTGAATAAAATGAAAACCTGGGGGGAAGTTATGGTTAGACAGGAAAACTCTGACCTAACTTAAGCCACAGTGGCTAAGGCTGGGTATCTATGCTAGGATTCCTTTTTTTTTGGAGATGGTGTAGATAAATGGTATCATGAATATTTTCTGTAGATTTGCTAAACTGTCTTTGAGGGTAATTTATATTAACCTCAAATTGAATTAAGACTTATAATCCTCATGTTTAGGAATCCTTGAATGTATCTTAAGCTACATACTTGGCTTTTCCTTCTGGAACACATAGCAAAATTTTTATTCTGGAACCATACTTCTGTAAAATAAATAGATGAAAAATATTTGAGTATTTTACCAACAATACTTTCTAAAATTAAAAAAAAAGGAGAAAGAATAAAGGAGAGAAGGAAAGAATCTATAGTGCCTTGTTATACCTAGAATTAGCTAAATAAGTAAGAGGTTTTAATGACCTCAATTTAGTAATTATATCTCATTTCTTATCTTTAAAAGTTGAATACTGGATGCAGTAAGGGAGAGGAGACAGCTCTCACTACTCCTTTTGTTTTTAATTTTTTTTTCTCTAGTTCATTTATTTATTTATTTTGAGAAATGAGTTTTGAGCTTGATTTCAATCTCCCATAACAAAGTCTGTCAAAGAAAATGAATGATAGTTACATATTTAACAAGTTACACAAGATATATAAAGATTATTATACACTAAAACAATTCTGTAAAGTTAATGCTTGATTAAAATATTTACATCAATGGTGCTCTGTAGACTGCTTAATAGTTTTTTTTTTTTTAAAAATTTCTTTACAAAGATCAGCAAAATTTGCAAACTTTATCTAGACTGACCAAGTAAAGAAAAAAAATTTCTTTACAAAGATCAGCAAAATTTGCAAACTTTATCTAGACTGACCAAGTAAAGAAAAGATAGAAATTATTAAAATCAGAAGTAAAGCAGGGCATAGTAGAGCAGTTGTTTCTTCTATTACTCTGGAGTGGGCTTTGAGGAGAGAGACATCCTCTTCTTTCCCCAGTCTCTGCTACTGACTTTCCTTATGTCACTACAGTCAGGTGTCTGGTGGGCCACTTACATGATAGGTGTGGCTACTGATGTGGTGTCGAGCCACTTTTGTGGCAGCTGTGGCTGAGGTGGTGGCTGTGAGGAAGTGGTGTTTTGGGCAAGCTCCTTGCCTGTTTCCCAGTGGGGGATGCTCCCTCAGCTCCTCCCTAGGACTCCAGGCTCTGTTTCTTGCCTGCATCCGGGTGGAGGGGGCGTCCCTCAGCTCCTGCTTTAGGACCCTGGGCATGCTCCATTTCTTGTCTGCCCACACTCCTTTCTTGCAACCATTAAAATTTATACTTTTGGTGTTCTTCTCTTAACAGTACAAATTCCAATGAATGTAGAGTGACATCTCATCTGGACCTCACTCTGTTGTCCTGGAGGGGGGAAATTGATACATGGGGAAATGGAGTGAATATTTGCTGTAAGTAAATAATAATCTGCTCTGCTCCAGAAACTTTATGTTTATGCTAAGAATAATATTTTAAAATATAGATATAGAAAACAAAATAAAATCTTAATGAATAAAATGCAATAGGGGCACAATGTTTCTACATTTGTCCACCAATAAGGAAATGTTTAAAAAATATCAAAACTAATAGAAATCTGTTAGCAATTCTTAGTCTTGTGTTTCTCTGGAACAGTTTTTTCTGTCAAAAGTCTGTTGGGGCTGTGAGGACTATTGTCCATTGGATCAAGAAACGAATCATAGTACCTTTCTCGAAAATAATTCCAAGACCTACTGTTAAGTCACAGAGCTTTGTGCCACTTTCCTTACACCCACCCTCTTTCCAGAGTCAGAAGCCAGAAATATTTGGTGTAAGAAGAAATTGATCAAACTCATGAAGACAAACATACTCAAACAGAATGTGAACTGAGTATGCTATATACACAGAAAGTTAACAGGTAGTCAAATGACATTTTAAATCCACTAGGAAATTTATTACTTTCCATCTCCCTTAATAAATGTGATTATTTGTTTGACCAAACTCATGAAGACAAACATACTCAAACAGAATGTGAACTGAGTATGCTATATACACAGAAAGTTAACAGGTAGTCAAATGACATTTTAAGTGTTAAATCCACTAGGAAATTTATTACTTTCCATCTCCCTTAATAAATGTGATTATTTGTTTGACACATCAGCACAAATAAGCTCATTTAACAGAAATTCCCTTAAATGGAGTGATTTTCCTAGTTGGAAAATTTTATTAATTATTATGAGATATTGATACAGCTGCAATTCAAACAAAACTTTAACAGTTATGTTCAGTTGAATGTATTTCTCCTCCAGGCCAACACCACCCTCACACTAAAAGCCCTATGGAATGAAGCTATTGATAGCTAAGGTAACTCGGTTCTCATAATGGAAAATCTATGTAAAGCTTACGGAGAGGAATGGTAAAACATGTATACAATATTATACTTAAATTTTTTGCAGTACTATGCCTCTTTTTCTTTTAGTTTGTAAAAGAAGGCAAAGGGATCAATAATGCCAAGTATTTAATGCTGAATTCTAAAATCTACGTTAAGGCATTTTTATGACACACAGAGGGGAAACCAGAATGTCTAGTCTCATCTGAGCTTAGTTGTAAGTACATTTCTCCACCAACTTATTGTGTCCCCTTAGAAAAGTTTGCTAATTTTATGGTTTTTCACTATCTGTTATATGGGAATAAAATATTTGATACTTAAAGCTCAATGACTCTGTAAAGCACAACCAGGTCATATTTGTGGTGTATCATCAAATCTTATGTGAAGAAAACACTTTAAAATATGAGGTTTTATTATATCTTCTTTTCAAGAAGAGCAGACGCTGAAATTCCTCTAAGCTAAAACAATTAAAGTGGATCTATAAAAGCTTGTCTTATTATGATGATATACTTCTAGGCATTTCGTCCTCATGTCCCCACAAGGATTGGTAGTGTTGGATTAGGTCCATTGACAGATACTTTTTTCTAGAGTAACAGATGCAAATTGATCACTTTAAATAAAGTTAAGATTATTATTTTTTCCTGGAGTCATTTCAGTAAAACCCTTTGCACTTCAGCCAGGAATAAGGAAAGACAATTTCCATGCAACCTTGGTGGGGACATAGTTCTTGGTACCTATAAAGGCAAGAGGAAAATATGGTCATCTCATCTCTAAGAATAAAAGGGGAAAAAATAATATATATAAAACATCACAACTTTTTCTGTATTCTTTCAAACTTTAAAAAAGTATTATTAAATAATTTTTACTTTGTTTTACAGTAAATATTTTACATAATGATGCATAGGAGAACTCAGAGGAGGGAAATTGCTTGTAGTTTCCATGAACAGGCTTACTTCTTTTTTGAAGAGTGGCAGGTAATTGGAATCTTTAAAAAAAAATCCTCCATTTCCATTTCTGATTACCAAGTTGCCTTTAGAGTTACAGCATCAACACAGACAGATACTACATGATCAACACTCAGCTTGAAACAATAACATCTTTAATCCCAGGCCATTTAATTTTGTATCTTCTTTTCACATGAACTATTTTGAAAATTTGGCAGCAATAAGCATCTGATTTGGGCTGTATTTTATCAGGGAAATATTGTTATACAATTTAATTATGCAATATTTACAATACCGCCCCTTTCAATAACAAGCTCAAAATTAAATGTTTCAGCTTGCAATCTCATATTGATATCACGACCACATTAAGCCCATCATTAGTGAGCTTTCTGTTGTTCCCAGCTAATTTAGTTCGAGATGTTCTCATTTCTATGAAGGAGAATATGCTACCTATTGTTGCAAAAATAGAATCCTCAAAGTCAGAGTAATGGTTTGACCAGTGTGACTGCCTTTGTGTATATAAGGATTAAAGAATAAGTGAGAGTCAAAAAATGTTCATTGACCACCTCTTGTATGCAATACAAATACAAACACCTGACCATTTCTCAAATGAACAAACTAAGGTTTAGCAGATACATAAACTTTGCAAAGTTACAAATCATAAAGTTGTAGTGCTGTGACTTCAAAACAGTTCTGTTTGAAACTAGGGTCCATGCTCAGCAGTCTGTAAAGGCACTGTGCATCGTCACAATAATATTACAGTTTGACCCCTATTTACAAGTAAGTACATTTTATAAAAGCTTTCCCCTTATCTTACTGTTTATATCTCTTATTCTTTGATGGGTGGGGCACAAAAGCTATTTTACCATGTATGTGGCTGAACTGTTGTATTGATCGAATTAACTATAGTCGTTGAAGAGCATTTTCAATATTTACATACCAGCCTTTAGTACAAGACCTGGCACATAAATGGGTTTCTCGCTCCACTTAACCTCTCGCACTCACCCGCTGCTACCTTAATCCCAACAGTGGGGTACTGTACTTCAAGCAAAAGCCAAAACCTCAGCACTTCAGAAACAGGGTTTACTGCAGAAACCATTCTATTCTTTGGAGACATCAACCACTGATATAGAAAAAATAATAAACTCTTGGTCTCCCTGCCTCCCTCATAGCCAAGAAATTTCTAAAGCTGAATTTCTATTAATGAGCAAAAAAGAAGGGAGCTTATATTTTGTTCACAATGGAGAGCCATATTAACTTGCAGCAACGTCCATTTTTATCAATTGTGTCACTTTAGAGCACATTTCTTTATGATTTTCTCAATATTAGTCCTCCAAGAAACACAAAAGACTTCCCTGAAACTTGCAGGGAGAGTTGAACAGAGAGGTCTGTAGCTTCATTATCAGTTTCTGTAATGGGCTGGATATCGGAGACAGGGTTAGCTGTGCCTTGGGCTTTCGGCTTTTAGCGATATCTTCTTCCATGCAGACTCCATGCACTATGT
>NW_007729914.1:66515-68446 GCF_000696425.1 Galeopterus variegatus
TGTGCCTTGGGCTTTCGGCTTTTAGCGATATCTTCTTCCATGCAGACTCCATGCACTATGTGGCAGCCTCTCTGAAGATAGTGCTTCATTCAAATGTTTAGGTCGTTCTTAACAGTGTTGATAACACAAGGACAGACTATATTAATTTTTGTACACTTAAAAACACAGCTTCAATAACATGTGCAGTGAATGAATGATTTGGTTTTGACTTTTGCAAGACAAGCTTTTTGCATATACTAGCCCATGAGCAGAACACTGTTAATAACTTTCCAAAGGAGAAAAAAAACAAAAAACAAAAAACAAACAAAAAAACCCTTGTATGATTTATATCGTGATCAGAAAACTGGCAGAACACCTTTCAATTCTTTTTCCCTTTTTTTGAAAATTGCTAAATGTAAAGCTTTCACAGAGAAATATTTCTAACCCCTTAAGGTACATAATAAATAGAACAGCCATAAAACTTACCTTGAGAAACTTATGGTTTTGGATTTTCTCTGTTATGGTGAGCTTCATGAGCTGTAAAGCTCACATAATAGAGATAAACTCAATTAACCCCAAAATAAAGTTGTTTCTTTAGTGTCACAAAGGTGAGCCCTGTTTTCTCTGTTATGGTGAGCTTCATGAGCTGTAAAGCTCACATAACAGAGATAAACTCAATTAACCCCAAAATAAAGTTGTTTCTTTAGTGTCACAAAGGTGAGCCCTGCAACTTTCAATTTACCAAGCAGCCAAGTAAGATACCTGTCACTTTGTCAACATTCATTTTTTTGGTCTAAATTATTTTGTCTTCTAATTTATAATATTTATGAGCACAAAGTTTCTGTTTTCCTCTTCCAGGGCCATTTCTGTAGGAAACAAATAACTATAGTACTTTGTCATGTCATCTTCTGGCTTTTTATAAGCTCATTGTTAAACATTCAAAAAAGTTAAGAATAGTTTTTACTTAGGGTTCATTTATCTTGAAATGATGATTTATTTATTTCAGTTTTAAAATTTAATAGGCTATTCTCTAATTTTATAGAGAAAATTGTTACATATTTTTCATTTTTCCTCAAAATTTTCTCCCTTCACAAGGTGCTTACTTTCAAAATCTCATAGTTTATTATGAATTTCCTACTTCAGGAAATTTCTTTGCTTTATTTTTATTGAAGTTTTGTTTAATATCGTCCTAAGGGTAACTGTATACCCATGGTTTCATATATTTCATCATAAAAAAAGTGTTATGGAAGAATTCAGATAATAAAAGGATAGTGGAATAACTGTTGTCTCTTGTCTCATCTGTTTGGAAAACTTAGTTGTCCTAACTTCAGTCCTAGTACCCCTTCATAAAAGTAGGGTCCCTTGAGAAGGAAAATCCCAGCTGAAAAATAAAAGATTGAAACCAAGTGACATACGAGACATAAACAAAATGTGAGTCTGAAGAGCACTAGTAGCTTGACTTGCTATCTGGGAAAATATGAAACTGTCATTAGTCCTGGAATAAAATGTCAGGTTGCCAACTTAACTGACCCATCCTTTGCTCAAAAAACAAAGTTTAATGGTATGATAAGCATGGTCTTGTTCCTTGGATAGCTTTATTTCCAAGAGGAATGAAAGCATACCTTCAGGTTCCAAACTTATCTAGAATGGGCATAACTAATGATAATGTGGGTAATTTTTTCCTGTTTTAGAATATCTTAAATCACTTCACCAAAAAAAAAGCAAAACAAAATTGACTTTAGACAAAAGAAGACATTTTATATATGCACATTGTTAAAAAATTTGTAGGGCTGTAATAAATATTTATTGAGTTGATGAATAAGTGAACCGTGGACATTTTATGTAATAACTCTGTGCAATAAAAATAAAATGTGACCCACATATATATTTTTAAATTTTCTAGTAGTCACATTAAAAATAAAAAGAAGCAGCTAAACTTAGTTCTAATAATG
>NW_007729914.1:70351-71085 GCF_000696425.1 Galeopterus variegatus
TGCGTGACCATTGCAGAATCTGTCCTTCCTCTGTCTTTCCTATCTCTTGCACTTAGGGATCACACCTATTTTTTATGGTTGTTCAGTTCTCTTTTGATTGTAACATATTTTTAAATATATTTAATCACATTTCAGTTTAGTCCTATAGATCTGAGTATTTTAAATAGATTTGCATATTTCTGTTCTAACCAATTATATATTCTAGGCCATAACATTTCCAAGTTTGTAGGAAGCATTTCACTGGGTTTCCCAAGGGGTGGACACCAAAAGATGTGATGTGTAATGATTAGGGGTTTCATTATTCTTCAAAATTAAAAATTCCTAAGAGTCATTGCCTAAAATATTATATTATCAATCTTTTCAATGTCATTTATTAAAATTTATTTGAATGGGCTGGCTGTTTAGCTCAGTTGGTTAGAGCACAGTGTTATAACACCAGAATTGAGGGTTCGGTTGTTCAGATCTCCGTACCAGCCAGCCGCAAAAAAATAAATAAATAAATAAATAAATAAATATATATATATATATATATATGTATGTATCTTTAAAAATATTTATGCTGCCAAACCTAAATAAGTACCCATATTGGTATACAGCCTGCAATATAGCAACATTAGAATAAGTTCAAATACAAATATAATGTCCTGATTCTGAGAAATAATAATTTCTGATATGTAATTTGCTAATTAGTGAAAGTCTACATATTATCTTTAATTCTGTTTACACATTAAGAA
>NW_007729914.1:71525-79426 GCF_000696425.1 Galeopterus variegatus
TGTAATTTGCTAATTAGTGAAAGTCTACATATTATCTTTAATTCTGTTTACACATTAAGAAGAATCCATGAAATTAAAATGTATATAAAGAAAGCAAGTAACACAGTAAAATAATTATGTATGCTTAGCCTAAGAAGGAGATCAAAGATAAATATAATAGATATTTTCAAAAAGTTGAAGAGATGTCATATCCAAGACAAAGGGTCAACTGGGAGAACTGAATGGAGACCACAAATTTAGACCAAGAGCCTGTCAATGAATTTCTTGGTGGAATAGATCTGAATGTATGTTCAATTGCAAGCCTTCTTTCATGGTTATAGAGCATGTTATGATCATCCCAGATGAATGCCACAGGCCCACTGCAGAGCCTGTTTAGAACATAGCAACTTATAGGGCACATTCTTGTCTTTACATAGCACCTGAATGTGAAGAATTATCTCCACAGCATCTGTGACCATCATGATATTTTTGGAGATGACTTTTTTAAAGGTCTCATTATTTCCTTTACAGAGTTAATTGCAGTTGCCCTACTGCTGAACTGGTTCCAGTAGGTTTCTTTTTTTGCTGAGGCTGTTGGCTTTTAGATTCATGCCAGACTCTGTGATTACTGTGGTTCTGCAGTCTACCTCCTCTTCAAGGAGCATTGCCAAATCATAAATCTATTTCCTGTGTTTTAATAGATAAATCAAGACCATTTTCTTTTAAGTAAATTTTGGGTTGCTTTTCTTGCAATATATTACCTTGAACTATCTCTAGGCAATTCACCTACTATTCTTCTGTCTACTTACACAGTCTCTTGAGAACTTTCACCAATCGGTTTGATATTTCACTACTCAAACATGAGAAATCATCTAGTAATTTGAAGATTTCAACATCTACACTCCTTGTTTAGATAAGTTATAAAGAGGCTAAGTTAAATGCACTCTAGGGCAATGTCAAGTCATGTTCTTCCACTCGGAGAGGTGCATTTTATATATGCCTTTCCCCCTCTTTTGTCATGCCTTTTTTTGCTTGAATATTCTGGAATTAGAATCAAGAGATTGGACTCAGAAAGGGGATGCAGAACTGTGTGAAAAAGCTGGTTTTAAGTTGGGGTAGTGTTGCTCACCACTCTGAGGTCCCTGTTCCACCATCATCTTCAGTGAATCACCATCAGTTTCTAATTACCCACAATTTGTGAAGAGACTAGCTCAGAATCTGTGTTAATCATAGTTTAACACCTAAAAGTAAATACATAAAGCAAAATGATAACATTTTAGGACCTCGCTAAGTACTTATTGAAAATATAAATATGCGAAATTTTCTCTCTTACCTTTGTCAATATACATATTTCTCTTCTTTAGAGGAAGAACAATAGTAGGTCACTTATTGAAGTTTGATCACTTGTAAAAGCTATGCTTCTTAACCGTTAATTTGTGTAGTATGCGTATCTTACAACACAGTAATTCTCTCTTTTATAATGGAATTTGCCAGTTTTTACTAGCCCCGGTTCTTAAGATTTTTTTCTAGAGGCATTGGAAATCTCCTGTCAGCAAGGATTCTATACACTGCCTGTAACTGAAACCTCCAGTGCAAACAGTGTTAAAAGAAAAAGTATTATTTCATATAAGAAGAAACCAAGATGGAAGGTGGTATCAAGGTATGGAATATGGCAGGTTTGGCTCAGATTTTCTGCAGTTCTCTTGGCTTTACTCTCAACTGTGCTTTGACTTCATACTCAGGTTAGTAAAACGACTACTTTTGCACTTCTAGGCATTATAGCTAGAGTTGGCAGTGTCCATTGGAAGAAAGTGTTAATCTTTTAACACTTTTAACAAACACTTTTAACTTGGAAGAAAGTGTATATCTTCTTAGCAGCAAGGACCTATTTCCCAGAGGTCCAACAGAAAACGTGCCTCACATCCCACCTTTTAACACTTTTAACAAACACTTTTAACTTGGAAGAAAGTGTATATCTTCTTAGCAGCAAAGACCTATTTCCCAGAGGTCCAACAGAAAACGTGCCTCACATCCCATTGTCCTGCATTTGGTCATATATCGTTTTCTAATTGTAGAGTGGCAAGGAGAATGTGACTGGGTTCAACCAATCATTTATTCAACCACAGACTATTTTGGCAGCAAAATTATACATGTGGTTAGAGATTTTTGAAAAAAAGTGTGAAAATTTCAATCTATAAGTTCTTTCAGAGCTAAAGGACAGATGGCTTTTATTTGGGCAAAAAAATTATACATGAATGGTCAAATCTCCATCATTTTAAATGCACATATGCAAAGTAGTAATCTTCCACTGAAAAATTATTAAGTAACTCATATTCTAAAAGATGTGATTTTAATAACTTTGAATTAGATTTGATGGGATATATAATCACATCTTTTAAAGGAAATTATCTAATATTAATGAAGATAGATGATACCCCAAATTATGAAAAACTAAACATTTAAATTTCCCTCAAGCTTCCTTTGTGCTCTCAGATCATTGCTTCTGTTTAGTTTCCAAAGGGTAAAAATCACAGCTGCCATAAAGTAACCTTATAGCTCTTGTTACAAATGGCGATTTCAATTTTCAGTTCCTTCGATGATTTATAATACTTATAATGAAGTCTTATTTTTGCTCCTGGAAAAATATAAGAAAAATTTACCACATGACTACTTTTTATCCAGCAGTATTATCACTGGCAGTGGATGGAGGAGGATTGATGCCTTAGGAATTCACAAGATGAAAAATATTCTTTCATGATAAGTATCTTCACAGGTCAAATGGTCTGGTCATGAAGTCGGAAAGCCCATTTAACTTTGTCTTACTCGGCACTTATCAAGCTATTTGATCATAGATTTATAATAAGGTAGAACAAAAGTTAATATTGGATGGGATCTTGTTTCCTAGCAAGATAGTTTGGGAAATGCTCAGTTAAAGAAAGGAGAAATTGAAATACTAATAATCACAAATGAAGGACTTGGGTTGGGAGTTTTTGAAGTTTAAAATCTCTATAAGCAGAAACTGAGACAGAGTTTATGGTGAAGATATTTATTAGGTTATCAACACCTGTGAAAGGAAGGGAGAAAGCCGAATTGGGCAAAGGGAATAGTTGAACTTTGAAACAGGCCTGACAGAATCCTGGCCAAACAAATGGAGAACTCTGAACTGTGTCATCAGAATTGTCCCATGCTTGGTCAGAATAGTAGGGCCTTTATATCTTCACCTTGCTCAGTCACCAGTTGTGGGCTTCCCATGAAAATGATGTGACTTCTGATGGCTTTCTATAGCTGAGTCAGTCACTGAAGGAGATGATAGCTGGAGGCTGTCTGCTGACTGTACTCCCTATAACTGGGCAGCAAGTCCTTCCTTGAAAGAGATCTGGGTAGTTAATATCTGTGTCTACCACAGTCCTCACTGGTTCTGCTCAGATCTTCTTCTCTATATGTATATCCAGAGAGCTGCTCCTTCAGGATTCCTGAGGACTTCTTTTCCTGAGGAGAAAGAGGTGGTCCTTGCAAACAGGAATCCCAAAATTTGTGCTACCCTTCAAATCCAAGCAGCTGTAGCTTGCAATTCAATGGGGCTCTTGCTGTATTTGCTGGTGAAAGTGCAACCCCTTTATAGATCAGGACCTTTAAACCTTCAGAGCACAAACTTCAGGTCCGGAAAGCACAAAGTCCTCCAGTGGGTTGTCAGGAGTGAAGGTGAGTGAGACCACTCCTACTTCCACCATTTGGATTTTCGTAGATCAGGACCTTTAAACCTTCAGAGCACAAACTTCAGGTCCGGAAAGCACAAAGTCCTCCGGTGGGTTGTCAGGAGTGAAGGTGAGTGAGACCACTCCTACTTCCACCATTTGGATTTTCGACCTGTGTATTTATCCTATTAGGGACACCATGCCACATATAATTTTTTTCTTTCAATGCATATGTATACTACATTCTGGAGTAAGGTACCACATCCTTACAGAATAATGCCTCCTAACTGGTGTTTCCTCTATAACTTCACAGCCATTGCAACACTCTGGCTTGACAGCAGCTTCTGGGTAGTGGAATAAGTGATGCATCCAGTGAATCCTGTGATCTTCACCAATTCCCACATCTTCTTTGCTGTAAAGTGTTTTCCTGGTCTGATATGATGCTTTGGGCTCCCATGCCAATAGATCAATCACTCCATAAGACTTTAGATAGTTGTGCTTGCTGAGGTTCTATGGGCAGGTAAGGGAAATTCACTCTGAAAATACGTGTCTAGTCCTATGAGAATAAATATCTGGACCTTCCAGTATGGAAAGAACAAATGAGTCTTCTCAAGAAATTGTGCCATATTGGAAGCTAAGACTTGTTCTCCGTTACCAGTAGGTTGGACATTATATGGTAACCGTAACTACAACAGCCTGATGGATCTGTGCATAGATTCTATATCTACCATGATGATCACTTCATTTATATGCCCATCATACTCACTTTGAAGCTGTTGTTGACAGAAATCACTGACAACGTCATATGTTTATTTAGTGCCCTTCCATGGTGAATGCTTTCTGGTGGTCATTGATATGTAATATAAAGGTCTTCATACTTCATTCCTGCTCCCATATGTTCCATCATGTGCTAATTAAGATCTGCTTATCCTGGATCTTGTATTTATTTTTCTTCCAGGCCCTGATCAACTATCCAGGCCATTCACTACTACTCATAAGTCCTTACATATTCTAATCTCAGGTTGCTTCTTTCTTGACACAAAGTGGTTGACTAGCGGCACTGCCCAAAGCTATGCCTATTGGAAGGATTTTTCCTTCATGTAAGTCTTTCAAGGCTATCCCTAAGTGAGGGTGTAATACAGCACACATCCATTTTTGGCTTGCACCACAGATTGAACTGTACTCATCTGTTTTCTGTCACTTATAACAGAATACCTGAAACTGGGTAGTTTATACAGAAATTAAATTTATTTCTTACAGTTTTGAAGGCTTGGAAGTCCAAGGTCAAGGGAACACATCTGATGAGGGCCTTCCTCTTGGTCAATTCAATGGGGCTCTTGCTGTATTTGCTGGTGAAAGTGCAACCCCTTTATAGATCAGGACCTTTAAACCTTCAGAGCACAAACTTCAGGTCCGGAAAGCACAAAGTCCTCCGGTGGGTTGTCAGGAGTGAAGGTGAGTGAGACCACTCCTACTTCCACCATTTGGATTTTCAACCTGTGTATTTATCCTATTAGGGACACCATGCCACATATAATTTTTTTCTTTCAATGCATATGTATACTACATTCTGGAGTAAGGTACCACATCCTTACAGAATAATGCCTCCTAACTGGTGTTTCCTCTATAACTTCACAGCCATTGCAACACTCTGGCTTGACAGCACTTCTGGGTAGTGGAATAAGTGATGCATCCAGTGAATCCTGTGATCTTCACCAATTCCCACATCTTCTTTGCTGTAAAGTGTTTTCCTGGTCTGATATGATGCTTTGGGCTCCCATGCCAATAGATCAATCACTCCATAAGACTTTAGATAGTTGTGCTTGCTGAGGTTCTATGGGCAGGTAAGGGAAATTCACTCTGAAAATACGTGTCTAGTCCTATGAGAATAAATATCTGGACCTTCCAGTATGGAAAGAACAAATGAGTCTTCTCAAGAAATTGTGCCATATTGGAAGCTAAGACTTGTTCTCCGTTACCAGTAGGTTGGACATTATATGGTAACCGTAACTACAACAGCCTGATGGATCTGTGCATAGATTCTATATCTACCATGATGATCACTTCATTTATATGCCCATCATACTCACTTTGAAGCTGTTGTTGACAGAAATCACTGACAACGTCATATGTTTATTTAGTGCCCTTCCATGGTGAATGCTTTCTGGTGGTCATTGATATGTAATATAAAGGTCTTCATACTTCATTCCTGCTCCCATATGTTCCATCATGTGCTAATTAAGATCTGCTTATCCTGGATCTTGTATTTATTTTTCTTCCAGGCCCTGATCAACTATCCAGGCCATTCACTACTACTCATAAGTCCTTACATATTCTAATCTCAGGTTGCTTCTTTCTTGACACAAAGTGGTTGACTAGCGGCACTGCCCAAAGCTATGCCTATTGGAAGGATTTTTCCTTCATGTAAGTCTTTCAAGGCTATCCCTAAGTGAGGGTGTAATACAGCACACATCCATTTTTGGCTTGCACCACAGATTGAACTGTACTCATCTGTTTTCTGTCACTTATAACAGAATACCTGAAACTGGGTAGTTTATACAGAAATTAAATTTATTTCTTACAGTTTTGAAGGCTTGGAAGTCCAAGGTCAAGGGAACACATCTGATGAGGGCCTTCCTCTTGGTGGTGACTCTGTATGGAGTCCTGTGTCAATGCAGGGTATCACATGGTGAGAATTGCAAGAGCCCTCTCAGTGCTTCTTATAAAGCCTCCTGTCCACACCCATGATAACTCATTACTCTATTAATGGATTAATCTATCAGAAGTACACAGTCCTCATTGTCTTATCACCTCTCAAAGGCCCCACCTGTCAAATATCATAATTGGATTTTCCACCATCTTAACACTGTTATAGTGGGGATCAAATCTCCAACACATGAACTTTTGGGGGACATGTTTGATCCATAGTGTGAACCAATATACTCGTAATCCAAGTTTGGGCTGTTTTTCCCCTTCAGCTGGTAATATGGGAACACTGACATGACCACAGTTGTGAACTAAAGGACAGACATTAGTGCAACAATGGTGAATGCCATTGTGGTCTGAGTTTTGTAGTCATGCAACTTTCTTGTGCTCTGTGGTCCTTCTCATGCTCAATTTGGCATATACCTCTTCCATATTATGCTGAATTTCTGCTAGGCCTATCTAAACTTATAACTTTGTTGGCTGACGGACCCAGCTCCAGACATGCAGTGCTAGACCCATGGTTATTTGAGACCCTATGGTCAGTTGTTCTGTCTCTACTAGGGCCCAATGGCTTTCCACAAGTTGTTTTTAAAAAGGTGTGCAATCATCTGTTTTATTTGGCATGATCTTTCTTTAAAACACTTGGGGTTTCTCAAAAGGCAAATGATTTTCTCTAGTGAGTGGCATGGCCTTGCTCCAGAATCCCAGGGATTGTAATCCTCCCTCTGGGGCTTGCCACAAATTACACATTGCATCTTTTCCAGCCATTATATTTCCAGCACCATAGAGTCTGAAAAAATCACATGGCTTGAGTGTCAGGGCTACATTATTGTAATCTGGATCTTCTTCAGGACCCTTTCCTGCTGTGAGATCTTTTTAAACCTGGCAGCATTTTATTTCACTCAGTATGTGGGCTGGAGCATTGTTCTTAGGTGTGCAATATGCTGCCACAAGTATCTAAAGAATTGTACCAGTACTATTCTTTTCTCATGGTTGCATGGGCAAAATTCAATAATTTTTCCTTTATTGTGGAGGGGATGATTCAGCATACACCTGACCTCTGGGCCTTTGTTTTAGTTCATTTTGTGTTGCTAGAACAGAATACCTGAGAGTAGGTATTTTATAAACAAAGAGATTTATTTGGCTCATGATTCTGGTGGCTTGAGTGTCCAAGATTGGGCAGTTCCACCTGGCAAGGGCCTCACACTGCTTCTACTCCTGGTAGAAAATGGAAGTGGAGTGGGCTTGTGCAGAGATCACATGGCAAGAGAAGCAGCAAGAGAGAAATCAAGGAAGCCAGACTCTTTTTGACTGCTCTTGTGGGAATTAATCTATTCCTGTGAGAGTGAGAACTCACTCACCCCCTAAGGAGGGCACTAATCAATTCATGAGGAATCTGATCCCAACCAGTGACTCAATCACTTTCCAGTAGTACCCCCCTCCCATCACTGCCACATTGAGGATCAGATTTCAATATGAGCTTTGGCAGGGACAAACCACAAGTTATATGGATGTGATGGG
>NW_007729914.1:79756-83329 GCF_000696425.1 Galeopterus variegatus
CACCCCCTAAGGAGGGCACTAATCAATTCATGAGGAATCTGATCCCAACCAGTGACTCAATCACTTTCCAGTAGTACCCCCCTCCCATCACTGCCACATTGAGGATCAGATTTCAATATGAGCTTTGGCAGGGACAAACCACAAGTTATATGGATGTGATGGGTGATGGGCTCTTCATTCTCTGTAGAGTTAGCTCCTACCCTCTGGAGTACATGTGCCTTACTGAGATATTTAGCACTTCTCTCTTGGCCTGATTAATATAATGTAATCAATGTAATCGACTAGCATAATGTCCTGTGACATATCTAGATGATCTGAATCTCTGTAGACTATGGTATTACAGATGCAGTGAGAATTAACATAGCACTAGGAAAAAACTGTAAAGGTATGTATGGTATGTTCCATGTGAATGTGAATTGTTTATGAACTTTTCAGATTGGAATAAAACTAATGTGTTCATCAAGTTAAAGACTAGATACGATGTTCCTGAGGCCATATTAATCTGCTCTAGCAAAGATAGCCATCTGACACAGTAGCTTCTATCAGGCTAGGCTAATATTTAATTGAATTTGGGTAATCTATCATTTTCCATAATTCATCTATTTTCTATAAGGGCCAGAATGATGAGATGGAGAGATGATAGGGACTAATGGAGACATGATAGGGACTACTACCCCTACTCTGTTTAGCTTATCATTGGAGACAGAAATCTCCATCATTCGTCCATGGATATATATTAGCTTTGATTCACTATCTTAGCTAGGAGTGGAATAATTTCAGAGACTTCCACTTGGCTTTTTCACTATTATAGCTCTTATACAATGGGCCAACAAGCCAATGGGGGGTTTGTACCAGTGCCAAATATGTAACTCTAAAATATTCGTGTGGAGATCAGGGAACTGCCATTGGGTAGGTCTGTGGACCCAGTGAAACTGCTAAGCTGATTATTACCTGGACTCCATCTATTCCTTGGCCTGCGTATGACACCTCTCTTGTAGGTACCCTGATGACTAGGTGGATTCTGGTAATCAATGCCAACTCAGACCCAGTGTCCAACAGTCTCCACATGTCTAAGTATTTACCTTTTCTAGGTATATAGTTGCTTGAGTAAATGGCTATAGTTTGCTTTGGAAAAGTAGTGGAATATTTATTACTGGTATACTTGCTGTGGTGTCATTCTTCCTAGGAAATCGGACACATTCTCTGTCAGTGGGTTCCACATCTGAACACAGGTTTTGTTTAAAATTGGACAAGGAACTATGCTTTTATTGGGATGACTGCTATTAGCTACTTAGACATTCATTCTTCTTCTTATTTTTTTTTTTGATGGTAAAGGTGCCCACCTATTTTGTTTTTCTTTTAATCATGTCAGTTAGTCTCTACAGGTCAGATACTATTGAATACGGTTTCAAACTCACATGTCATCAAAATAATTGCAGCGCCTTCCCTTCTGGTGCTTAAGCAACACCATATGGCCTCTGCTTTCTCAAGGTCATATCATCCCATTGATGTCAGTGAGAAAAGTTCTGTAACAGCTAATTCTACCATCAATACTGCCCCATAGAGAGGCCACAATTTAAAATTTTTAGTGATGTTGATGTTACTGTTACTATTGCATTGCTTGTCACCTTGGTCCGTGGTGTACCCTTTGAGCCTTTTGGAGCATACATTATATATCCATTTCCAAATATTCACTCTTTAGTATTTGCCATGGCAATTCTGTCCTTTCATCTTCCTTTAGTATGGGCTATCACTTTTTCCATGCTTGTAAGTGTTATTTTAGTACAAGTTTGTAACACCTCCCTGACTCCTTGCAAAATGTTAAATCTAGTGTCTTCGGGATGCACTACTAAATAAATAAATTCTCCCTGACCCTAATGTATATTCTAATAACCTTTATGAAGCACCTTCAGAATCCAGTCCTGTCTTTACTCTCCTGACTTCTGCATATGTGCCAGCTAAGTCTGACAACTACTTTGTGATATAAACTCTTTTCAATGCCCCAGGAAGGTTACGTTGTAACTTCACTCCTGCTATTGGCATAGTGGCCAAGAAGAGAGTTGAGGTTAAATTCTGAGAAGGTGACCTGTTATCTGTTATGGTAGAGCCTGCACTTTTTCCCACCAGGAGGTTAGGAAGAGTGTGTATGTATGTATGCATATATGTGTATATGCAATGAGGAGATAGGGCACTTCCTTAGTCTTAAAAGTTGGGAGTCGAAATACATAGGAGAATTCACTCAGATATTACCATCCCATCTAGGAACATCCACCCAAATACCAAAGTCTCAATTCCCCTGATCTTGGCATAGCAGACCTACGTTGGTCTGGCATTAAAGTTTTTGCAGTTCAGTCCCTCAGATGATTAAATTATGGGCATGATCTTCAACTTTCTCTGCCCTTCTGCAGAAGGAGATGAGAACTTCTTTAATGCAACTGAGGAGACCATTTGGCTTTCACATTTGGTTTTCAATTGCCTGTTGCTTACCCTCATCTGTTTTTTATCTTTCTTCAGTGCATCAATAACCTTTAGAAATAGTCCAATACTAAAATGCATTAGTACATCCTCTTCTACCAGTACTATCCCAACTGATCTCTGTTAAACTTCTAATAACTGGACTGCAACTTTGTGTCAAGGACAACTTCTGCACTTTTAAGTCATCCAAAACCCCATCCTATCACCCACTTTCTTGGTTCGGTCTTGATATCTACTATCTCAATTTGGGTGTGAAGTGGATGCCGAAGGCAGTATAGGGTGCAAGAAGTTCATTACAGGTCAATACTCATGAAAGAAAGGATGAACTGTATTTGGACAGAGGGAGAAGTTGTGATGGGAGCTTTCGCTAGCCTAGTGGGGAGCTTCGGAGTGATTAGCACCTGCCTGAATTGTTCCTCATCAGGCTTACTGAAGATGGAAGCTATCTGCTAACTGCACTATATCTCTGGGCAACAAGTTGCCTTGAAGGGGAATCTGGTGCAACGTCTAATCTACCACAGGGGTAGAAAAAAATTCTTTAAGGGAAATTCTAAATTTCCTCTTTACTTTATGTAAAGCCAGATTTAAATAAATCCAGGCAGATAAGAAACTATCTGAACTCTAAAGGGCTTTAGTAAAGAAAATTCTAAAGCTTTCTATAACCATTTATTTCAAAACTATGGGAAAGTAGAATAAAGCAGCTTTCTGACAACCTGTTTGGAAACATTTATTTTTCCTTCCTGATGATATAGAGAATTACACCATGAGTTTAGTTCACCTGATTCTTATTATTAGATCAACAATCCTGGCAAGCTAAGCATTTTGTGTGCCCAGACACAAACTTTCCTTTAAGGACACTAAAAAGTTTCTGCTGTAAAGACAGGTAACGTCCCTTCCAAATGAAGCACAGATTTCTGTGCAGAAAAAATACTAATCAAAAGGGTGAACTTTATGAATTTCTATGAGGTTTCCTATCTTCCTCCTTTTAACTCTAGTCTCAAGTATTTTATATTATTGTTCTGTATAAAATGAGGGCTAGTTTTTTTTTTTTTTTTTTCCTTTTTGTCTTTTTTCGTGTCTGGCAACGGATCGCAACCC
>NW_007729914.1:83760-89415 GCF_000696425.1 Galeopterus variegatus
CCCTCGGTGGGAGCGCTGCCGCACTCCCAAGCGGCGCACTGTAGCAGTGCACCACCGGGCCGGCCCAAAATGAGGGCTAGTTTTTTAACATTTACTTCTGAGTATCTAAAAAATCACAACACACCTTCCCCTCAAAGAATATTCCAGTTAAGAGTTTATACATTGCGTTTCACAAATATAATTTTGTTGATTAGATGGCATTTTGTAATTAATATAGAAATATTTGTTATTTCTAATTTTTTGCAATTCGATAGTATATGAGAGCACCTCTATTTTATTCAGTTCAGCCTAAATTTTAATGTCACGACTATGTGACAGATATTATATTAGGGACTGGAAATACAAAAATAAATAAGATGTGTATAACACATTATTAGCTGCTCATGAGGACATTATGTTTAAATTAAACTGGGATTTTAGAATACAAGACAGTAAGTGGCACCCTGAGGCTCTCTTATTAGGAGACTTACATGGAAGGAGTAAGACAGCCTAGTCATTTGGATTCTCTATATTATGCACATGATCCCTGTGTACTCAAACATGAATCTCTGTTATGTGTCTGTAGATCTAAAGGATGGTCCTTGTAGGGCTGAAATTGACATATAAAAGGCTTTAACCAAAATGGAATTGTGGGAGTATTTGTAGCTAAACTCTCTCTACTCTCAAATTCTTTGGTACTTGATAGGAATGAGTAGTTGTGCATGGTATGCCTTGAACCAGAATCTCTCTCAAAACCAAACATAAATGCTAATAGTATCATTCATTTCATCATGCTTTTTACTTTTTCACTTATTATGATTCAACACATCTGTTTATGAGAGGTTTTGAGTCATTGATGTTATTGAGTTTTCTATTTGGAGCTACCCACAGACTTGAAGAAAGGAAATCATTCATGCATTTTTTCTGGGATCAATAATTTTAAAGTCTGACTAAGCAGCATCTTCAAATGCTATCATAGTTGATTGTAGAACCTGGGAATGAAGGTGTGAGTGGTGCAGGAATGATTATTTTTCTCAATGTGAACTCTAATTTTTTTTTTTATGGGTTATGGAAGGAAGAGCCTAAAAGAAAATGTAGGTCAAGTGCTTTTATCCTCTGCAAATTTCTGAAGAGCAATCACAAAATCATAGTGACTGGCCCTGATTTTCAATGATGGAAAGAGAAGAGCAACAGGTGAAAAAGCAATGGGCAAGTATTTTGAAGTGCAATTTTAAAATACAAGGCAACACATATCAGATTTTTAGAAATACACTCAATTGATTTAGCCTAATTTGACTTTGGGTCATTAGATTCAGCATTTTATGTGACTATTTCTGACTATTATAGTATTAATGTGATGAAATGGGAAAAGGAGAAATTGAAAGATATGTTTATAGGACACCATGCTTAATGTGCTCTAATCTGCTAATTAACACACAACTCTTCATGAAACAATTATTTACTAAACCTGTGGATATTTAAGAGGATAGAGCTGCTTGTTCATTAGTGTAATTATTGTAAAATCAGATCCACATAATTTCTTGCTTATAGATGTTATATTAATTTAAAAAAATAATTTATAATCATGTGGAGTACCCCCTAATATCTCAAAATCAAATATATTTGTTCTACTTTAAGAATAATATTTTAATTGGGACAGTATCAATTTAATTAATATTATAATTAAATATCTAATAAAAGCTCCTATTGTATTAAAATTAGTTATGATGTATCTGCAATACTAATATATTGAAAAACGTTAGGAGTGAGTCTAACCAAAAAGTATTGCAAAAATCTCAGTGCTTTGATATCTAATACCACCTTCAATTTTGAGCCAAGTCAGGATATTTAATTTGACGTTTGGGATACAAAATATTGACAAAAATGTTCTAGCTTGAGGAAGTAATATATTGTATCCTAAGATTTTCTTAACTTTAATGTAAAGTTTTGAAGAAGTATGATGAGGAAAGAGGTGTGTGTTGTAGGTTGAGGGCACCTAGCTGGTAGAGACAGAAAAGCAGAGGGAAAAGGAAGAAACACGTGATAAGTTTGGAGTGATACCAGGCACCTCAGGTATAACCTAGTAATATTGAAATAAGGTTAGCACTCACCTCTCCCTGTTCCTACATCATAATTTGAATTTATTCCAGAAAAAAATAACAAAAAGGAGAAATAGAAAATACAGTTAACTGAGATTAAAATAAATTGCGCTAGATTAGTGTCTTTTAAACTGCTGACCATAACTCATTGGTGTATCTTAAAATAAATTTGTGGGTTAAAAATAGCATAAAACAGAAAAATGCAAGTGTATCCCACATAGTGGTAAGATTAAGACCTAAATTTACATATCTCTATATATGTATACACACACACACTACACACACATACACACACATATACATACTTCTGTTGTACTGGGCACAATGAAAAAATATTATTTCTTACTGTGGGTGGATTGAAGCTAAAATGTGTTTAAATACAACTATGACCTTTTTTAAAACTAGAAGAGATTAAATTAATTGAATGGAAATTTAAGCTTTTTAATTTTTTCCACCCCCAAATAGTAATGGGAACTTCAGAATAAAGATGAGACCAGTTATTGAAAATAAACTGATTTGTTCCCATCTGAGTTTAGGTGTATAAATTTTGATGCTATACCATAAGAATAGGTGAAGTACTTGAGTATGCATATGAGTTACTCTTTTAAAACAATAGTGGAGTTAAGATTATTCCTTAAATACCTTCACTTTCTCTTGTATTCTGATCAGTTGTCTTGACTGAGTGGAAATAGTAGAGTTATAGCCAATTTATTGGAAATTATGTGTACCCTGGAAAATCCCCATAAATTTGTCTACTACAGTCTATATCAACTCCCGTTAGAGTCATAGTGGAAAGTGTTGATTCTTCATATGCTAGGAATCTCTTAAATGGTCATCAGCCTTAGTCTGTCTGTCTTTCAGGTCTGGGGGAAGGAAGGAAGCTTGGAGCAACTATGCGCAACTGTGAGAAAATAAAATAAGGAGGGGTTTGTTAAAATTCTGCTGGTGCTTCTCGCCTTACATCATCATGAGATAATCAGTGCCTACACCCTCTTCTGGTGTCATATTTGTTTGCCTAGGTGTCATCAGGACTAAAATAACACAGTAAACAGCAGCCTTTGAGCCTTCTCCATAACTGGTGAATTGCAACCTAAGAAGGGACTCTTCCTAAAGCTGCTTGTCCCAGGGTGTTGAGGATAAAGACTTGACCTGAATACTCTTTTGGTGGAGTTTCTGGTGCTTGGGGCTCCCTAGAATGCATCCATCCCCGCTATCCTTGAATTTATAGGGCTTGATGCAAACTAAGATTATCCAGCTGGATAATCTTTGTCTAAGTAGTAAGTATTCCAAAGGGAATATGAGTACTCTGGCTATTCTTGGCACATTACTTTTTATCCAGACCTTGGAATAATATATGTAGTTCTGTGGAAAAAATATCAGATTTTTGTTGAAGTTGCATTGCATGTTTAGATCAGTTTGTCTTCTTATCATTGAATATGGCATACTTCTCCGTTTATGTAGAAACTTCTTTGATGTTTCTTAATAAAGTTATATATTTTTTACAGTAAAGGGCCTGTTTGAATTTACCAAAATTATCTCCAAGGTAGTAGATATTTTCTAATACTATTATAAAAAGCACCTTATCTTTAATTACATATCCGTTATTCATTGAAAGTATATGGAAATGCAATTGGCTTATGTACACTAATCATCTTTCAGCTATCTTGACAAAACTCTCCTATCTTCTAATAATTTTTAGGTTATTTTGAGTTTTCTGTGTAAATAATAAAATAATCTGTAAACAGAGTTTATTCCCTCCACTTAAATCCCCATACCTCTAATTACTCATCCTATTACAGTTGCTATAATGTTGAGTAAAAGTCAATAAAGGGATGATAGTGGGCGATCTTTTCTTTTTTTAAAAGTCCACTTATAAAACTATTATTCCACTTACATAAACTTAATACACATTTTCTTCACAATTATGCTTAGATTGTTCACAAAAATGCTATTATGACATTAGACAAAGCTACCCATCATCTCTAATTATTTATCCATTAACTATTTTTAGTCATACATTTAAAACACAAAAGCAAAAAAAGTTAAATATATGTTTTTTCCCCCCCTTTTTTTTTTTTACTGATGTGATCGATACATATAAAGTAAAGGGTATCAGGCAATTAATTTGTACTGCATTTTTACTTGTACATTGTTCATTTTCCCCCCCTTTTTTTTTTTTACTGATGTGATCGATATATATAAAGTAAAGGGTATCAGGCAATTAATTTGTACTGCATTTTTACTTGTACATTGTTCATAGGTTGCCTAAAACATTTAAATACAAGTAAGTACAGATGCTCCTTGATTTACAACAGGATCATGTCCAGATAAACCAATAGTAAATTGAAAATATCTTGAGTCAAAAATGCATTTAATACACCTAACTTACCAAACATCATAGCTTAGCCTAGCCTACCTTAAACATTCTCAGAACACTTACGTTAGCCTACAGTTTTTCAAAATCATTTGGCAACTCTGTACACTGTAAGGATATTGGTTGGTTGGTTGGTTACCCTCGCGATCACATGGCTGACTCGAAGCTGTAGCTCTCTGCCACTGCCCAGCATGGTGAGAGTATCACACTGCTTTCTACTGAATGTATATCATTCTTGCACCATCACAAAGTCAAAAAGTTTTAAGTTGAATCATAGTAAGTTGGGGATCATGTATGTGACAGGTAAATAAAAATGAAAGTAATTGGAATACAAATCATTTCTACACTTTTCCAGAATAAATTAGGTCCCAGCTATCTCTAAAGGAACATTCCCACAGCTATAGCCAAAGGTGTGCACATTGAGATTGTGTATTCTACAGATGCACATAATTCAACATTTATTATTTGTTGAAAGGGGTCTATTTCTACTACAGCCTTCAGCTTCAAACCTTAAAGTACCCACCATAACTACACCTGTGACTAGAACCCAATTATCTTTTATATCTCTCACTGAGTCAAACCAGTTCAGGGGAAGTTTCCTTTCCTTAGATCTGATGGCAGTTTTAACATAGGCCCAATTTTAACACTGCCTCATTAAGCCACGGTGCCAAAAATAACTTGTATAAAAAAATCCATATCCTGATATTAAGCACCTCAAAATGAAAGTGGATAACTCCCTAAATGTTAACTGACTCTACTCGCCTAATATTAAACATAAAAATCACGTGGGAAAGATAGAAAACCAAATAGAAGTAACATAAACCTCTTTGCGGGAGATCACAGATGACAAACGATCTACTATGTAAATTTTAGAATGGGACAGACAAAAATTAGAAGCCTGGTTAATTTTTCCCTTCTGCTTCAGTTTTGTCTCCTTGGGTACCTGATGTCCACAAGGTCAAGTTGTCTCTCAGTCATTGCATTATTAGCATGCTATCTTTGTATGACCCTTTGTTTAATGTGCCAACATCGGCAATAGCTTAGTCAAAAGTTGTCTTTCTTCTGCTTCAGTTTTGTCTCCTTGGGTACCTGATGTCCACAAGGTCAAGTTGTCTCTCAGTCATTGCATTATCAGCATGCTGTCTTTGTATGACCCTTTGTTTAATGTGCCAACATCGGCAATAGCTTAGTCAAAAGTTGTCT
>NW_007729914.1:89816-92420 GCF_000696425.1 Galeopterus variegatus
TCTTTGTATGACCCTTTGTTTAATGTGCCAACATCGGCAATAGCTTAGTCAAAAGTTGTCTTTGCAAGAGAGGAGACTTTCTCAGGGGAGCTCAGAATCTTATAATAGAACATAGAAAAGTTAATGGCCAGACGCAATCTGATAGGATGAGTCAGTTGCATTTCCTTTTTGCAGATCTCAAAAGCTTTTTAATAAGCTTGTTGTTACTAATCCATAAGCACTTTCTTGTAAACACCAGCAGCAACCTCAGCCAAGTAACTCAGTAGTCTTCTTTCATTTTCAAATAAAAGATTTTGCTCTCTGCTTTTAAAGCATTGGGATCAAGAACTTTCCCAAAAAAGATAGTACATCCCTGCAAATATACTTTCAGTTTAGTCCCAATTTTCTCTCTGCAGTCAAGTCATCTGTTTTTTTCTCAGCATCTTCCATCTATAGCTCCGTTCTTGAGCTGATTCTCCAAAATGATCTACAACTTCCTGCAGCATTTTTGTAAGCAACTGGGAGAAAACTCCTCTCCTCATTGGGTAATTCAGCTCCTTGCTCAGTTACAGACTTCACACAGACTGCCATGTCATGATATTGCTCAGTCTGTTAGGCCAGTTTGGCCTTTGGTGACAGTTCATTTTTATCCATGGCTGAATGTTTTGCATCTGGATTGGGTGGTGGTGGATGAATTTGGACTCCATAGTCTCTGCTTTTCTGTTTTCTTTCTTTCTTTCTTTTTTTTTTTTTTGAGACCGGCCGCACCGCGCTCAGGCAGTGAGTGCTGTGAACGCACCGGTCATCCCTATATAGGATCCGAACCCGTGACGGAAGTGCTGCCGCGCTCCCAGCACCACACCCTCCCGAGTGCACCACGGGCTCGGCCCTCTGCTTTTTTGTTTTCAAAGATTTTTTTTTATTAGATTAATGATATACCCATCTATTCCTAAATTACTAAGAAGTTTTTGTTTGTTCGTTAGTTTGTTTATCATGAATTTAGGTTGAATTTTACCAAATGCTTTCCCTCCACTTATTTGAAATAACCATATCATTTTTCTCTTTTATCTTTTAATGCGGTGAATTGTATTTGTGGATTTTCTAATAATAAGCCTGAGGAAAAGCAGTTTTATACATTTTCTTCTTATATAACTACTTCAGTTATAAGTATCCATAAAAAGTATATACATTTTAGTTGTTTTAAACTTTATTGAAATTCCTAGAACTCTCAAAAGGAGAGAAAGGAACTGAGGACACCAGAGGAAGGAATGGAGGATGGAGAGGAGAGGTTAGGGAGAAATTGGTCATGGGACACAAAAAATGTTTACAATGTGTAATGATTAAAAATAACTTTGTTGAAAAGTATTTCGTGTTATATGTCATAATTTAGGACTTTTTTCACTAATATATTGCTAAGATTTATACATATCATTGCACATAATTCATTCATTTTGACTGTTGTTTCATAATGTATTGTATATGTAACTAACTTATTATATATTTATTCATACCAGTTATCAGGACTTAACTATAAACTCTGTTAATAACGACAGTGTACAACTGGCACAAGAATAGAAAACTTGCCAGTGGAAAAGAACAGTGAACCAAAAACTAGACCAATGCAGTCACAGAACTTTAGGAACATCAGAGATGGCTAGATCCAATAAATGGAACTGGAAAACTGGCTATCCACAAGAATAAAATCATCCCCAGACAAATTAAGAACTTGAATATTAAAAACAAACCTGTGAACATTTTAGCAGAACATATTGGTGAACATATTTTAGCAACAAAAAAGCATTGACAGTATTGATGATATTAAAATTGAGAAATTTGGTTCATCAAAAATGATCCGAAGTTAAAACACCATTTATTAATGGGGAAAAATTATCAGCAATAAACACAGCCAGTAAAAAAACTTTTCAAGATTAGCTGAAGAACTAACTACAAGTTAGAGACAACAACACAAAGAAAAAACAAAAAAGACAAAGACATGAAGAGGCATTTCACATCAGAGGAAATACGTATAGTTAGTAAATATATTAGATGTCCAATCTCATTCATCGTCAGGACAATGTAAATCAAGACCATTATGAGATGCCATCTTAATCTCATTATATTGGCAAAAATTTAATAAGCTTGATGGTATGCATTGTTGGAAGTCATATATATATTATATTTCTCATATAAATTGCTGGCAGGACGGTGAAATTCTAAATCTACTTTCATGTTATCTTGTAAGTTTAAACATTGACATATCCAACTAGCCAGCAATTCTAATCCTATATATAAAGCCAAGAGAACCTCATATACATGTATACCATAAAACGTGTCCAAGACGGTTTATAGCAAAACTGTTTACACTAGCAAAACCCTAGGAGCAACTCAAATGCTCACCAATAGGTGAGCAGATGAATACATTGTATATTTATATGATGGAATATTAGACAAAATCAAATTGAACAAATTATAGCAACAATGTATATGAACCTTAATAGCATATTATTTAGTGAATTAATTTCCTAAATTATTTCATATAGCACAATTTCTCTTTTAATAAAGTTAAAAACAACCATAATCATATACCATATACTCTTTATCAAAACATATGAGTTAAAAAAAAAA
>NW_007729914.1:93899-98314 GCF_000696425.1 Galeopterus variegatus
CCAGTCCAGCCTGCACTTTATCTAATAGTTAAGTTGCCCTAACATATAAAGAATAAAAAACGTAGCTGTGAATTTGAAATTGCTTGCTTCTCTGAAAATGATTAAACTTCATACTCCTTTCCTGAGAGTTCCACACAGCAATCTTCATAGCTTCTCTGACACTACCAATTAATGGAAATAACTGTAGGATCGCTCCAAGTCATTAATTAACTTTCAGATATTTAGATTCTGTTCCTGTATTGATACCCATGGTCATGCTTCTTGCTTGAGAGTACAGTAGAGTGTGAACACCGAGGGTGCAAATTCAAGAGTCAGGTAGATCGGGGTTCATATTTAACTGTCACTTAGCCATTTGGTGTTAAGCAAGTAACTTAAATTTTCTGTACCTTGGTTTTCTTATCTGTAATATCAAGATAATAATAACAGTACCTATTTGATAGATTTTTACATGTTTATAGGGTTAGGTAAAGTAATACATGCAAAGAACTTAGCACAAAGGAAGAACTCAACATATGACAGTTAATAAAGAACATTTTTAGAAGTAATTTTTTCCCAAGAAAATATTTATATAATCACATTTTGTGCTACAGTTTTGTCCTGAACTTTGAAAGACGAATTTTCTACCTGAGAGAGGCAGAACTCAAGATCCTTCTCACTTTAGAAAATAACCTGTAGACACAGATTCTCAGTGGACTTGCATGTGTTTGGAAATGTATACATCAAAATGAGAATGAATAACTGAAGAAAGAAGGGACACATTTATTTTTATTTCTTGAAAGGAATCAACAAGGGGTGGAACTGTGTGATCCTTTTCACTAAACATCCATTTGACAGGCACTTCTTTTATTATCTTCCCTGTGCAATTTTGGAATGGCATCTATATATTTTCTTACTCTTCAGATGAAAAGAAAACAAAGCAAAAAATTGAACAGGACAAACAGTCCCCATTCAAACAAAAACACCTTGGAACATATACTTGTGTAGCGTGATATAACCAGAAACTTTTGTTTCATACCATATATCTGTAATTCTAAAGAAAAATAGTATAGACCAAGGGTTAGAAAATCTTAAAAAATTATGAAAATGTTGAGAATTTACAAGAAATATTAATTTATTGCCATCACTAAACTAAATAAATTTATTATCCAGATTTGGAGTGTTCTACCCCTCTAACTGATCCACTTAAGAAAGAAATAGTGAATTACAGGACTCATTATTTATATTCAACTGGCATATTTTGCATGAGAACAAATTTATGTAAAATAAAAATATTTAAAGTAACATTTAACAATAAAGGAAGTTTTAAAAATGTACCTTTTTAAAAATGATAAATGATCAGTTAAAAACATTCAAACACTACAATAAAATAAAATACCACCAATACCCCAACAGAATGTCCTTAAACAGGTAACAGAACACATTCATTCTATATTACTTAAGTTCCAGAGGGAAAGTGTCTATTTATACAACTCAGAATCCTACTTTACTGTACAACAAAGTTCCAATGGAAAAATAATTATGCTTTTTTTCGTACTAGAGAATAAGCAAGAGAGGCAGTTTTCTAAGCTCTCCTCCTGAAATTAAATTGAAGGCTATATTCTCCTCATGTATCATGAGTCAGTCACAGCTGATATATACCCGTAGATTACACAGATAACATTCTAGTTCTTATTTCTGATTTTGCTTGTGTGTTTAGTTTGATGAATCCTTCTGTTAGTTAGGACTAGGAGACTCTAGGTTTACCCTTTTTATTTAAGTCAAACTGTCCCTTAGGCAATTCAGTGACAGGCTTTTAAAAAAAAATTTCAGCCATTTATTGAGCACCTGCTGTGTGCCAGGCACTATGTTTTGCCCCACAGATACAAAAATGAAAGACACAATCCCTGATTGAAGGAGATGCTGTGACACCATCTAAAAGGGAAATCACTCACTGTGCTGTAGTTATTGGTGCATAAGTGTAAGCTCTTTTTATAAAAACGTTTTATTTTATTTTTAATTGACATACAATTTTTCATATTTATAGGGCACAATGTGTAGATACATGTATACATTGTGTAATGATCAAATGAGGGTAATTAGCAAATCCATCACCTCAAATATTTATCATTTCTTTGTGGTGAGGACATTCAGAATCCTCTCTTCTGGCTATTTTGAAATATACATTATTTTCAACTATAGTCACCCAGGCTTCTCTGTGGGAAAAAGGCCTTCAGTATCCCTCCAGACACGGATATCCCACAGCCCCACTTAACTCTGGACTTGTGTGTTACTGTGCACGTTGGTAGCGTATCTTTTAACCATGCTCTTGGCCAGGTTCCTCAACCTCAGAACTATTGACATTTTGATAATTTTTTTGTGGGGGGAGACAATGTAGCAGGTGTTTCATGCATTGTTTAGCAGCATTCCTGGCCTTTACCTACTAAATGTCAGTAGCACCCACCTCCAGTGGTGACAATCATAAATACCTCAAGTCACTGCCAAATGTCCCCTGAGGGGCAAAATTGTCCCAAGTTAAGAACCACTGTTCTCACCCTTTACTTCACTGGCAATCCCCAGATTTTATCTTTTTAGGCAATATATAGAACAGTGTATATCTTTAAAATTTATTACATTCTACTCTAATACATGGGGTTTGATTATTTATTTCTTAATCATTTTGTGGGTGCTTTGAGGAATGTACATGGTTGGGCTCATTGAGTATGGATCTAAAAATATAAAATTTCTCTCTTAGTAATCATATTAAAGTTGATTGTGAAGGACATTTACTATTGTCTGATTGAAGGACTCTGAAGTACAAGATGAACTGAAAACACAGCACCCAGCCGATGAAAAATCCTGCTTCTTGAAGTACCAGATTTCTGTGAAAAAAGCAACATCACTTTCTCACCTTAAGGAAATATGACTTTTTAAGTCTTGTCCTAAGAATGTGGGCCACAAACCATAAGTCACAATTACTGAAAGATCAAGCCCTAGCCTTTTGTCTATTGAAGTTTCTGTTTAAAGGAGAATGCACAAAGTCTTTAAATATTTAAGAGGTTTTTAAGAGAAGGAAGTGGGGAAACACAAATCACAACTATAAAACCCTTAGGCTGGTTAAGTCAGAGCTGAGGAAGCATTTTATTTCCTTTCTGAAGTTCTAAGCTTTTTGTCCTAATTCTATTTTTCTTAGGCTGATATGCCTTGGACTTTAGATCACCTTAGTCCTGGTCCACTAATCTTTTATCCCACTTTTTTCAATCACCCTTTCTTCTCTAGTGTATTATCTCTGGTAACTTTTCCTCTTTCCCCCATTCCAGTCTCAGAGGTGTGATGTAAACCCTGTATCCTATTAGAGAAAGCGACAAATATATGGCTAAACTAACCAACCAAACATATATTCTATGTGTTTTTTATTGCTCTAAATATAGTGACTAAAAGAATACCTCATTTTCAACCAGGAGTTGTATTATGTGGAACAAACAAAATCATGAACAAATATGGGGTTTTATTATGAGTTGCCAATTATTGAATTCATGACTTTTTATCAATTCTTTTATTTCTCTGAACTGCAGTTGCCTTCTTGGTCAATAGAATAATTGAGAGAAATGAGGAAATAGAAGTATATCTGCCTTGCAAAGTTATGTCTACTTGTTTTACATATAATAAATACAAAAACATCTGTACATAGTAGAGATTTAAGAAGTAAGTCTCTCATTTTCAGTATCTTCCATGACAAAACTAGTTTATATTTTTATTAACCGCTGCTCTAGCTTTCAGTTGAAAATTATTTAATTCTAATTTCAGGGAAAGTATCTTGAAGTCAATACCAGCACCTCGATAGCAGAGGAAAACTGAGCAGTAAAACTGTCAATTGACAGCAAGTGACTCAACCTTCTTTTTACTGTATTGTTTTCATGTTAAGGTAACACATATTTCAAAACTTACCCAGAATTGTTGCCTTTTGGCTTTGACACTGAACTTAAAAGTGATAATATTTCAAGAAAAACTGAAATGCAAAGGATATTATGCTGCATTTACTTTAAGGTTCATTCACTGTGACGTTTACATGACTTGTTAGACATTAGCCTCCCTGTTTTGAAAAGGCCAGGTACATCAGGGTTAGTGCAGAGAGTGAGCACCATTGGTTTGCACTTTATCACTGTCATCCAGCTGCGGAATGGCTGCATTTTACATTCCACAGGTAACGGAAGATGTCAGAGCTACTTCAAATCTTACTCAAGTCAAAACTTAACAGAGGACTCAGAGTTTCTGATTTTAAGTAAGAAAGACTTTTTCTGTCCAAGTCCCTCAAATAGCCTTTCAATTTTCAAAGAGAATATGTAATTCTTGTCTGTGAGTGCATTTTGTTAACCTATTAATTAAATCTATGGTAGAATTGGTTCAGAATCTATTATTTAAAAATGTAAGTAAATATG
>NW_007729914.1:98709-99472 GCF_000696425.1 Galeopterus variegatus
ATTAAATCTATGGTAGAATTGGTTCAGAATCTATTATTTAAAAATGTAAGTAAATATGACAGGCTTAAAGTCTGCTTTGAATATTTGCTTTAAACTGAATTTTAACCAAGACTAAATATAATGAGATGCACATTGTGTGACCGTTCATTCTGTATGTTAACTTATAGACATGTATGATTTTGGAAACTTAAAGAACAGCTTGTTCGCTCAACACTGCACTGATCTCACTTGCTGCCATCTAAGCACAGCACAACAGGCTCTGGCTTACAAACATCCACAGTTTATTTGGGCACTGAGCAAGGATTGTATTTCACTTCATTCCATCTTATCATACTTTTCATTTTTTATTCCTCTATGGCAGCTCATGCTCCTCTTATACTGCCAGAGGCTAGCAATCTGTAATAAATCTCAGCTTCAAACCCACTCGGAAGAGGAGAGATCAAATGAGCAAAAGAGCAAGTAGACCATAGCCGCTGCTTCCATTTCTACTCGTAAAGTTTCTGCAACCTTAGGGGATTTGTTAAGTTCCTCCTTGTGGTCTTTAGGGAAGAACATAAGTTGTAAGTCAGGAGATTTGGATTCCAATTCTGACTCTGTAATTCACTAGCTGAAAACATTAACATCTATGGCATCAATATTTCCATATTTACAAATTAAAATTTAGGCATGATAATTTCTAGGTCACTTATAGCTTGAAAAATATATTCTTTAGACAATAAGAGAACATTTACTTGTTGAGTAGATAATTGTGTATGTGTGCTTG
>NW_007729914.1:100013-101567 GCF_000696425.1 Galeopterus variegatus
TTGTGATGGTTAATTTTATGTGTCAGCTTGACTGGGATGTGGCTGTGCCCAAATATCTAGATAAATATTATTTCTGGGTATGTCTGTGAGGGTGTTTCTAGAAGAGATTAACATTTGAATCCACAGGCCGACTAAAGCAGATTGCTGTCCTTAATGTGGGTGGGCATTGTCCAACACTTTGAGGACCTGAACAGAATAAAAAGCTAGAATTCACTCTCTGCCTCTTTTCTTCAGCAGGGACATTGGTCTTCTCCTCCCTTTGGACTGTGACTTACACCATTGGCACTCTTGGTTTCAAGTCTTTAGTCACAGACTGGAACTATACCACCAACTTTCCTGGGTCTTCACCTTGCAGGTGGCAGATCATGGGACTCCTCAGCCTCCACAATCATGTGAAGGAATTCCTTATAATAAATCCCTTTCAAGATATATATGTGAATATATATATATGTATATATATACTATATATAAATTAATATAGATATTTATATCTATAAAGAGATATATCAATAGGCTATATATGTGTATATATACATGCATATACTTATATATACACATATATATGTATAGACAGAGATAATATTCAATAGGATATATACTATTGGTTCTGTTTCTCTGGAGAACCCTGATTAATACACTTTTCTTTTCAAAAACTGGACTTTTCAAAATTATTGGCAAATTAATAATTCATTATATTGGATTATACATTTTTGCATGTCCTTCAAAACATTTTTGTATATATTACCTTATTTGTGTTCCTTCTTTTCCACTTTTAAAAAAAATGGGAATCAATATAACTGAGCAAATATTACTATATACATTCTAAGGATGATAAATTCAAGATCAGGAGAAATTAAGTGGCTTAGCAAAGATTTTGTGCCTTTTTTAAAATGAACATTTTATTGTGAAATGTACAGAAACATGCATAAAACTTACTTTGCAATTTAATAATAGTAACGAGAACGTTTGAGTAGCTACCGCACAAGTAAAGTACTAGAACATCCCAGAAGTTTCTTTCTGGCCCTTCTGTGTCAGTTATCAACTGATTTTCTCTCACTTTCAAACCCACCCGTTTTTTATTTGCTCTGCCATAATGAAGCTCTAAGCACTTTTTTTTTTTTATCCCTGGAAACATAATATTAAGCAGTGTCGATAGAGGGCGCTGGAAGAACTTTGCAGGAGGAAAAGGCTTCTTTATTCCGATGGGCTGCCTTTGACTTCTTGCTCTTACTTTGTGGTTTGTGGACATGTGCCGCCTTGCTGATGAGTGGATTCTCAACTTAGTAATAATCTGACACTTCATTTACTAGTCAGCCTCATCCCTCCCAAACCCCAGAGGGTTGTTTCCTGCTTGTCCAGTGATTGTGAACCAACTTTGTCTTGGACAACTTAGTAAACTTCTCCACCATTTTATGCGCTACAACTAGACCTTCTCCAAGGAGGTCTGATCCCCAATCTCAGAAGGGGAACTCCTTTCTGAGTCTGTCCTTCCCTGATTTCTCTCCCTCAACCCAACTGTATTATTTAGAATTCCATTTACATATTTTTAATTAC
>NW_007729914.1:102299-113973 GCF_000696425.1 Galeopterus variegatus
TGATTTCTCTCCCTCAACCCAACTGTATTATTTAGAATTCCATTTACATATTTTTAATTACTCCTCTGTTATAGTTGCTTAGATCCTGACTGATTCACTTTCCAAATCACAGGCGCCTTCACCCCCGAAGAGCCATGATCCTAACTTACTTATAATGACTGTCTTAAACTTCTTTATTGTTTTGCTTTTTTGTTGAACTTTATATAAACTGTCTATTATCTTTGTTACTTGCTTTTTTTTTCATAATGATGTATTTTAGATCCATAATGTTGCTGTATCTATGGTCTGCTCTATTCATATACCCATGATGTGTTTTCATTCTGATGTTGTTGGGCATTTGGGATGCTTTCAGTATTTGACAGTTATGAACAGTTGTGTTATAAACATTCTTGTACCTATTGCAAATAAGTATTTTTTATCTCTGTGGACTAATTCTGAATCAAAGGGAAGACATCTTCAGCATTTCTAGATTATGGTATATGGTTTACCGAAATCCCTCCAGCCATGGCTGAGAATTTTTGTAGCTCCACATCTTCATTAATACATTTTAATAAGAAAAATGCTATTATTTAGCATTTTCCTGAGTACTGAAGTTTAGCGCCTTTCTGTATGTTTATTGATAATTTGGTTTTCTCTTTTGTGAAATGCCTATTTTAAGTCTTTTGCCTATTATTTCTATTGGGTTATCTCACTTTCTCAGAGTTGTTTTTTTGTATGACATCTGGATAAAAGTTCTTCATCAGCTGTATGTGTTGCAGATACATTCTTCTATTCTATAGCTTTTCACTTTTTTTAAAATCATGTCTTTTAAAGAAGGCAAAATCATGACCATTACTTTAACATCATTGAATTTATTAATCTTTTTCTTCATGGTTACTGCTTTTTGTGTTTTAAGAAATACTTTTCTATCAAGGACATTAATATATTCTTCCATATTATCTTCTAAAAGCTTTATGGTTTTGCCTTTCACATTTAAGTTTTTATATCTGGAATTTATTTTTTATATGACATGAATGCTTTTGTTATTATGACATAATTTCTAAAAATCAAATGTACACAAGGTCACCATTATCATTTAGATTATGCATCTATAGTTGTGGGAGAGGTACCCTGATATAGAATGAGGCTGAATCAAGGGAAAAAAATCTTTTCTGTTTAACAAACCAGTAATTAAGCTGTTATTGAGTGCCAGACACAATAGTAAGTGTTTTACTTATGTAACCTCAAAAAAGCTCTTTTTATGGATATATTAGTTAAGGGTTAAAGAGTTTAAAGACCTTGGCTGAGGTCACATAGTAGGATAAGTTTGAGCAAAGATTTAAATTTTTACCATATAACTCAAAATCTTCTGTTACTTCTACTGAGAGGTTTTGTGTGAGTGTATGCATGTCCTCCTTATTTTCTTTCCTCTTCCATGCCTTTAATATAAAACTTGTATTTCCTGTAATCACTGAGTTTTCCTGGAATCAGAGTTTGCCTATACTAAAGTCACCCTACTTCCAAGTATTTTCTTATGTTGTTTTCAAAACAGTCTCATTTGCGAAGTTGTACTTCTCTTTCACTGTTTACTTCATATTAACATTCAATAAAAATGTTTTATTTGAAAAATGCATAAATTTGACAATTTCCTGGAGTTTAAATTTTTATTAAAATGTAGGGTTCTAGAACCTGGATCAGAATTTGGTAGTTATGTTCAATGGAGCCTATGAGGGCTCTGCCAAGTTCCCTCATAATACACATTGGGGGTTGCAGATCTAATTATTATTTGTTTATAATTTACACTTAATATAAATATATAGAATTTACACCTAATTATTATTTATGTGTGTGTGTCTTTGTGTGTGTGTGGTGAGAACATCTAAGATCTTCTCTCTTGGTAAATTTCAAATACACAATACAGTACTGTTAACTGTAATCACCGTGCTGTATGTTAGACCCCCAGGACTTATTTACTTTAAAACTGAATGTTTGTTCCCCTTGGCTAACATCTCCCTGTTTCTCCCAATCAGCTAGCTCCTGGTAACCACCGTACTACTCTCTACTTCTATGCTTTGACTTTTTATATGTCTTTGAAAAAATATCTATTCAGATCTGCTGTGGATTGAATGTCACCCCAAAACTCACTGAAGCTGGAACTCCATTTTAACAGTGTTAAGAGCATGAGAAATCCAATGATGGTATGTGAAAGATGGGACCTTTAAGAGGTGATTAGATTGTGAGGAATGTGCCCTTGTGAATAGATAAATCCATTCATGAATTAATGAGCTATCATGGGCATGGTTCTGATGGCTTTATAAGGAGAGCAAGTGAAAAGCTTAGCTCTCGTGCTCAGGCCATTCTCTTATTCTTATTCTTATTCTGTGTGATAAGCTGGTCACCACAGGACGTTGTATAGAGTCACCACCAAGAAGAAGGCCCTCACAAGATGTGTTTCCTGCCTCCAAAACTGTAAGAAGTAAATCTTGTCTCTTTATAAATTATCTAGCTTCAGGTATTTTGCTATAAGCAACAGAAATGGATTAATACAGAAAATTGTTACCAAGAAATGGAGTGTTGCTTATAATAATACCTGAAAATGTAGAAACAGCTTTGGAAATGGGTGAAGAGGATGGAAGAATTTGGAAGAGCAGTCTAGAGAAAGCCTGGATTCTGGTGAGGGCTAGAAGATAAGGAGACTAGGGATTTTGCAATGTCTTAGAGAGTGGCTCAATGGTGCTGACCAGAATGCTGATAGAAATATGGACAGTAAAGGCCATTCCGTGGAGGTATCAGATGGAAATGAGGAAGAGCTTATTGGAAACTGGAGCAAGAGTCCACCCTTATTATACAGTTGCTAAAAATTTGGCTGCATTCTGTCCATGCCAAAAACTTTTTATGGAAAGGGGAACTTAAAAGTAATCAACTA
The DNA here is from genome assembly GCF_000696425.1 of Galeopterus variegatus. Classification (NCBI taxonomy): domain Eukaryota; kingdom Metazoa; phylum Chordata; class Mammalia; order Dermoptera; family Cynocephalidae; genus Galeopterus; species Galeopterus variegatus. The sequence continues at coordinate 105,205 of NW_007729914.1, forward strand.
GCGTATTTGCCAGAAACAATTTCTAAGCAGCAAAACATTCAGGCAGCTGTGTGGCTACTTTTAACAGCTTATACTTAATTATGTCAGCAAAGGCATGATGTAAAGCCAGAAATTATAATTAAAAAGGAAGCATAGGGTAAAAAGAAATTGGAAAACTCTCAGTCTGGCCATGTAAAGAGTGAAATAATGTGTTCAGTAGAGATAACCAAACATATAGCCCAGTGACCATTTTTAAGGCAATCAGGACAGAAGGAAGAGATCATCAAAAGAATGGAAAAAAGAACTTGAAGGCTTTGTAGAGATCTTTGAAGCTGACCCTCCCATCACAGATAGAATCATCCCATCTGTCTCTCTAAGAAGACAGAATGGTTTCAGGAAACAGGCTAGGGGTGCCCTCCCTGGGCTTGCTGCTCAGGGCTGATTGAGATTCTGCTTCCAATGCCCCAGCTGTTCCAGTTCCTCCATCCATGGATAAATTGGCCCCAGGTGCTTTGGAAGATGCGAGCCATAAGCCTTGGCAGCATCCATGTGGTGTTAAGTCTGCAGGCTCCCAGAATTCAAGAGCTATAAAGGCATGACAGCCTCTACCCCAATTTCAAAGGATGTATGGAAAAGCCTGGGGGCCCAGGAAGAGATTTTACCACAGAGGTAGAGTCACCACGGAGAGCTTTCAAAGAGCAATACCAAGCAGAAATGTGGGGTTAGAGTTGTAGCAGAGAAACCCCATCAGGACCATGCCTAGCAGAGTGGGACTGCCATGGAGACCTCAGATCTGTAGAGCTACCAGGGTACAACCCCAGCCTGGAAGAGCTAAAGCATGGGCTAACCCAGGAAAGCCATAGGAGTGAGGCAGCCTAAGGACTTGGAGGCTCAGCCCCCACACCAGTGTGCAGAGGATGCTGGGGACATGGAGTCAAGGGAGATTATTCTCCAGCTTTAAGATTTAATGCCTGTCCTTCTGGGTTTAGGACATGCTTATGACCCATTACTCTGTCTTTCAGCCTATTTCTCCCTTCTTGCATGGGAATATGGTTTTGTAGAAGTGTAGTCTCACTTATTTATATTTGCATTTGTTGTTTGTGCTTTTGGTGTTATATCAAAAATGTCATTGCCAAGACCAATGTCAAGGAGGTTTTCATCCATGGTTTTTTTTAGGAATTTCATGGTTTCAGGTTTTACTTTTGAATATTTAATCATTTTGAGTTAATTTGGGGGACTGGTATAGGGTAGGGATCGAATTTCATTCTTTTGAATGTGGATGTCAATTTTTCCCAATATCATTTGTTAAAGAGAATATTCTTTCTCCATTGTTTTTCCATTGGTTTTTTATGGTGACCCTGTCAAATATTAGTTTATTGTATATGTCTGGGCTCTTGATTCTGTTCCATTGGTCTATGTTTCTGTTTTTATGACAGTACTATACTAATTTGATTACTGTTACTTTGTAATATAGTTTGAAATCAGGAAGTGTGATACCTCCAGATTTGTTCCTCTTTTGCAAGATTGATTTAGCTGTTAGGGATCTTTTGTGGGGTCATTTTTTCTATCTCTGTGTTTCCTTTTCTTTCCTACTTTCCTTCTTTGTTAGCACCCAGTTTTGAATGAGAACATGTGGTATTTCCCTTTCTGTCTGGCTTATTTCATTTAAGATAATTTTCTCTGGGCTCATCTACATTGCTGCAAATGGCAGAATTTCGTTCTTTTATGGGCTGTGTAGTATTCTATGGTTTATGTGTACCACATCTTCCTTATCCGTTTGTCCGCTGGTGGACGTTTAGTTTGGTTCCATACTTTGGCTATTGTAAATAGAGCTGCAATGAGCATGAGAGTGCAGGTATCCCTTTGACATGATGATTTCCATTCCTTTGGATATGTACCCAGTACTGGATTGCTGGATCATATGGTAGTTCTAGCTTTAGTATTTGTAGTTTTTTGAGGAAGCTATGCACTGTTTTCCATAATGGCTGTGCTAATTTACAGTCCCACCAGCAGTGTAGAAGAGTTCCCCTTTCCCTGCATCACCAGCATTTGTTATTTTTGATCTTTTTTATAATAGTGAGTAGAACTGGGGTGAGATGATATCTCAATGTGGTTTTGATTTTCATTTCCCTGATGCATAGTGATGCTGAGCAATTTTTCATGTACCTGTTGGCCATTTGTATGTCTTCCATTGAGAAATGTCTATTCATCTCCTTTGCCCATTTTTTAAATTGGGTTATTATTTTTTTTTACTATATAGTTTTTTGAGTTCCTTATATTTCCTGGATATTAATCCCTTGTTGGATGTACAGTTTGCAAATATTTTCTCCCATTCTGTAGGTTGTCTTTCTGCTCTATTGATTGTTACCTTTGCTATGCAGAAGATTTTTAGTCTGATATAATCCCATTTGTTTATTTTTCCTTTTGTTGCTTGTGCTGTTGGGGTCTTATTCATAAAGTCTTCCCCAAGTTCTACTTCCTTGAGTGTTTCTCTGTGTTTTCTTTTAGTAATTTTGTGGTTTTAGATCTTATATTTGATTCTTTAATCCATTTTGAGTTGACTTTGGTATATGGTGAGAAGTACAGGTCCAGTACATATAATTTTGATATATTTTATCCACATTATTTCAACAAATTTTTGAGATGAGATTTTACTATTATCTTTTAAGATGATAAAACCAGTGATAAAGCTTAAATGACTTTGCATGTCCACTAGCTGGTTAAAATTAGTTTTTCTGTTTTGCAGTCTAGTGTTCCTTCTTCTTTACTAGTGGTTTCCAACCAGTGGGCTCAGGACCAATTAGAAGTCTTGGAGCCCTGGATTTTAGATTCTATAAACATAAGTAGAAGCATTCACTGAAATTGCAGTCATTCCTATGCAAAGGCCTGAAATTTTTTTAATAATAAAAAATATAAAAGCATCTATTTCTATTTCTATCTCTGTCTACCACTGAATTTTGTTTTATAATTTTATGACAAGGGATACAATGCAGTTTGATGGAAAAGCAACAAACTGAGAATCCAAGCAATTGAATTACAACCTCTGTTCTCCATCCTACTTAAATAGTCTGCCTTTTATTTACATCAGATTCCCCAGGTGTAGAACAGAAAATAATGCCCTTTCAATCAGTTATAGATGATGATGATATGTGTATATGAGGATACTTCCAAAAGTTCATGGGAAGACTTATATTATATTTTAATTATATTTTTCAAAAAGTTCATGGGGATATTTGTATTATATTTTAATTATATTTTTCCATGACTTTTTGAAATGTCCTCATATAATCCTCAAGTCCTATTTTGACCATTAATTTCAATCCTCTAATGTTTTCTCGAGTCTTTTCTTAAGCTGCTTAAAGCAGTAAAGTTGCTACTTCACTACGTAAATTAAGGTTCTTACAGACTCTGAAAGTGCCACAACCAGGAAGAGAACTTCAAAGAAGGAAGCCGTGGCAGGAAATGGAGCAACCGTGGCTTACTAGTTAAAGTGTAGAATGTGGCCATGTCTCTAATATGCCTTATGGAAATATGGATGTCCTCATGAATAAGGTATTTCTGAGCTGTTGTTCCACTAGAAAATAATTTCCTTGAGTAAGAATCTGCTTTTAATTCATTTTTACATCCATAATATTTCATTACAGTAAACAGAGTAGGTACCTAATAAATATTTTGGAGAAGTGGAAGAAATGTGGAATCACATCTCTGCTGTTTACATGTGTGACCCTGGGCAAAATACCTAATTTTCTCCATTGGAAAATGCTATTAATCATATTTACTTCAGAAGATGATTTTAACTCTTAAATGTATTGAAATTTATTTAAAATTTAGTAAGTGTTAATTTCCCTTCTATTAATCTTGAGTGAATCAATGAAAAAATGCTATTTTAGGCAGGAGTTTTTGAGCAAAGACTTTAATATGTTAGTGTGCACAGAATATTCTGAAAAAGGCAGAAATGTTTGCAAGTACAATGCAAAATATTTTAAAAGGGTGATTGATGCAGGTAAGGAGACAGGCCAAGTATGAGATGCAGTGATAGAGTGAGGTCACATTGTTAAAGACCTTGAATTTCATACTCAATAATTTTTACTTTTTCTTTTAAGAAATAGGCAACTGTGGAAAGAATTGTAATTGACTTGTGCCATACTTAGATTTATGATTTAGAAATAATTTGGGGGCAGCAGTTAGAAGGTTGACTTTGAAAGTGCTGATCCTTCTAGAAGTCCGTAGGAGAGACAATGGGGTCTAGATGAGTGTACTGGCATTGGGGATGGAGCTGAGAGTATGGATGTGAAGCCCATTTAGGTGCTATCTTGATAGAACTTGACAACAGATTAGATGTGGAGGAATACTAGGGAAGAAGGATCTAAGGATTGCACCATGATTTTTTCTAGATGCATGAATGGTGTTGATATTCACTAAGACAATAATAATTCATATGGCTATATGACATGATAAAGGTTCATGGGCAAAAAGTGATAATGGTTAAATTCAAAATGTAACTATCATTTATTAAGCATCTGAACTGCCACAAGTTTTACCTCAATTAACCTTCATACTGCTCCTTTGAGATAGATATTATTATTTCCATTTTATGTGTTAAGAAAAATGAGGCCCAGAGATACCAAGTGACTAACACAAATTCATTGAGCAGATCTAGAACTTGAGTACATACCTGAAACTAAAGGTTATGTCCTTAAATTGTACACTACATTATGTGTCATTAAAGATTTGAGAAATTATCCTAATAAGGAAAAAGCAAAGCATGTGACATTATTTAGCTCAGGGAAGTAAAGACTGAGGGGACTCAGAGTATTGCCAATAATACAAAGCTTTTTATATGGATGATGAACTGCCTGTTTTTGTTTGTTTTGCTAGAACAAAAAAAGAAGTTCAATACTTTTTATATTTAGATTGATGTTAAAGCAATACAAGTAACTTGGTAAAAACAACTCACTGTGTCAAACAGCTGAAAGACATTAGAATTCATATGAGAATTAAAGAGATAGATTGAAAAATGCATTTTTGGAGAGTGGTGTATAAAAACTTAAAAAGTGTCCTACTGGATAAATATTCTTTCTGAGAATAGCACTCTGTGGAAAAATGCAAGAGAAAATGTATGGTTATTTTTGTTTTAGAAATTGTTTAGTGCTATATACATTTTGCTTAAAATCATGCAAGAAGTTATTTCCCTATTTTAGATAGGAAAGAAGCAGCCTATACATATCAGTAAGCAAAGAAAAATCTGCAGCAGCAAAATAAGCCAGAAGGACCACAACCAGTCAAGGTACAGAAGACAAAATACAAATGGCCAATAAACATATCATAAACATCCTACCTTAATCAAAGAAAGAAAAATTAAAACAGTAATAATATACTATTACTTACTTATTAAACTTGAAAATATTTTTGCAACAGTATTGTCATCTAGGTGAGGGGAAATACATTCTAATGTTTGGAAATAATCATGACAATAATTAAAAAGAAGAGTGAAACAAACATTTCTGAGAGTTTCTTCCTCTCTGACAGGTACTATTCTGAATATTTTGCATATGTTTATCTATTAAGTCATCACAGTGATCATATAAAGTACTTTTACTAGTCCCATTGTACAGATGAGAAAAGTGAGCTACATGTATCAGCCTGTCAATACATAATAGCTTAACTCCAGACCCTATGGTCTACTACTTTCTGGGGAAAGGTACATTCTATCTGGAGAGTTCTTAAGTACTTAGTTAAATTTGCAAACCCTTTGAACTAGCAATTCAAGAATTTCTCTTAGAGAAGACAGTAAAGGCATGACAAAAATCCATGTACAGGATAGATACTGTAGCATTACATATAATGGTAAAAAAGTCATAATCTGCCCAGTGTCCAGCAATTGAGAATTAATAGTTATATACCAATACTGTAGATGAATCTGTAGTGTAATACTTAGAAGACAATTTAATTACATGTGGGATAATTATTGTGTGTTAAATTCGTAAACAAGTTACAGAGGAGTTTATACAATGTAATTATGGTCTTTGTAAACACAAATCTATAAACACACAGCTGTGAAATATTTGTAAGTTTGTTCACGAAAATGTTACCATGTTTATTCCTGGGTAGTTAGGATATGGAATTGCATTCCTGATTTTTCCATAGTGAGTATCTTAAAAGAAAAAGTCTCTTTGTCAGAAATCACAACTTGAACAAGTGACACTTTATGACACTTGAGAGAGTTAAGCAAGTCCAGCAGAAACTTTGGAGGGCAAAAGGAGTATATCTCAGTCAACTGGGTAAAAATCTGCATCTTTGAACAAACATCTGAACTTTCAGTCAAGGACAAAGAAGACTTCCTTTACATTGTATTAAAAGGAGTAAACATCAGAAAGGCTATGCTCTTCATTTCCCACTAATGTATCTGCCAGCACTTGCTGTTAGTGGTTCTGAGAGTCTACCCTGCATGTCCTAAGTGATGGCACTTTCACAGCTTCCTGTGGTAGATGGATTATTCTAAAAACTCACAGTTTTAATAGTCAGGACAGTCTTTCCTGAGAATCCATTCTAAGGGCTCCCCCTCAATTTCCTCCTAGTCAGTCTTCCTTGCATCATGCTAGTTATTGATTGTTTCTAACCTTTGCAGACTGACTCCTTCATTTAGGTATTTATGGTACCACCCTGTGTTCTTAGATATTTTCTTCATAGCATAACTCATTTGTATCCTCATCACCTTAGTTTGACTTTGTATTTCCTCCACTTGATTTATATTTATTTGATTTCCCATAGTGCTTAAACTTTTACTCTTGGTTAACATCATTTAGAAAAATCTTTTTAGAAAATATGATAACTGTTATGATTTATACATTATTAACTTTTTGGTTTTGAGAAAATTTACCCAAAATATGCATATAATAAGCTAGCCTTCATGTTTTTTTTTCTTAGTAAGCAGAAATAGGAGCAATTTATTTTCTGTGGATGATTAGAATGCTTTACTGCCAAGACTATTGACCTTTTAAGCTAATGTTCTGCCAGACAGTGTGACATTCTGCCCATGTCTATGACCCATGAGATTTTCCCGATAGGTTGTCATTAGGTAGAAGAGGAGGGAACAGTGTGTCGAGGGTGCCGAGGGATTATTTTGCCTGCTCTTACTAACTCTGTGAACGCTACTTTACTAAGAAATGCCTGTGAACTCTAGTTTACTAGGAAATACTCGTACAGCACAGGCTCTGGAGCAAGACAAGCTTGGGTGTAAGGCCTGATCTGCCACGTACCATAGGCACATTGTTTAATGTCTTCAAACGTTTGTTTCTTTGTCTATAAGAAGGTGATACTAGTATCTACCTTATAGCATTGTTGTGAGGGTTAAATAAAATATTATTTATTAGGTATTTTGTATTCAGATGATGCTCCATGAAATTTTTTTGAATTAATTAATGAAATAATTCAGTTTTACTCTTTATTTTCTTCTCAGGAGTGTAATGACAACCCTTAGATATTGATTCAGAGCTCATGGGTAAATGTTCCAATGATGCTCAGTTTCTCTGTACACTTTTCATGGTTTTAAACATTCATTTCAATCCAAATGAACAATATTTCTCAATAAGAAATGATATTAACTTATTTCGTGTGTTACCAGAAATAATAATGATATAATTTCTTCCCAATAATTCTTACTAACAAAATTATCTGTAATAAACAAAAAAATAGAAGTGTAACCAAGAACTGTGTTATCTGTCTTAACTACTAGGCATATGTCACCGTATAGAGGCCTGTCACTTGATACTCCCCCACTGCCCCTTAATACAGATGCGTCCGTTTGTTTTCTTGGTGCTGTCAAATTGCACAAAGCACATACCGTGACATTATTCCTTCATTTTTCCTAGGCTTTCTTGTTTTAGATTATATTTGTCCATTTGGTGACTTTTTGTAGTGTTGTCTACTAGTTATATCCATGGACTCTGTGTCAGGCAGACCTGGGCTCTATCGCTAGATATCTCTAGAGCTAGCACATATATGAGAGTACTTCAAAATGTTCATGGAAAGATTTGTATTATCTTTTAATTCTATTTTCCACAACCTTTTTGAAGTACCCTTGTATTGTGGCCTTGGGCAAATTACTTACCCTGTCTAGATTTAGATTCTTCACCTATAAGAAGGTCAAAATAATAGTCTCTACTTCATGTGGTTATTTTAAGAATTTGTTTAGATAATGTTAGCACATATTTTAAGTATTTGATTTTAACTATTTTATGATAATTTCAATTCAATTTAAAAAGTCACAGTGAATATATCTATTATAATATAAATGAACAAAATCAAACATGGGATAAGTTTCAAGGTTTGCAGTAAAGAAATTAATTTCCTATTGATTGCAATAATGCCAAGTGCCAGTAAATTTTAACTTATGTTTGATTTGTGTAGAAGCTATTCAATTGTTTTTTGAAAGGAGATTTAAATAAGAAACTGATATGGAGAAACAATGTTTTAATTCCCCAGATCAAAGGGAATAAATTGCATGATACAAAAGGCTAATATATTTTCCTAAGTTTTTAAATTCACATAATCAGTTGAAGAGGATGAACACAGAGAAAAATAACTAAGGAAATCTTTGGAATGAAAATTAGCATGGAGAACACAAAACAGATATACTATGACAAGGAAAAAAATAAACAGATTTGTGGTGGGAAAATCTAGAAAAAAAGACAATTTGTTTATAAGGAGGAGAATACATATGTGGGGATTTATTATTTCTGGAGACCTTGAAACAAAAAGAAACACTTTACTGCCCCTTTCTCTTCCCAA
>NW_007729914.1:114939-118756 GCF_000696425.1 Galeopterus variegatus
CCTTTGACTCCACACTACTCTTATCTATCTCTTTCTCCCTATCTGCAATGCCAGTTTCCAGCTGAGTAATATTCCTTCTTCCACTTCCTGTCTGCTCTGAGATTACAAAGTTTTACTGCAGAGTTCTTTTCTTATTAAACAACAACAAAAAAACAAAAGCAAAAAACCTTTTTTACAGTGCTCTCTTCTAGATTTTCCACATGATTGGCAGCTGCTCTCTCAAATATGAGACACAATCTCATCCCAGGTTCTATTTTCCCCTCTCTCTGTCTAACCAGCTGTTTGTCACATCAACACATTCTCTTTTGTTGTGTTTTATTTTCATTTTTCTCTTCTCTTAGCAAATAACCTTGATTCTATGGAACAAAATTGACGTAGGTAGCTGATCAAAGAAGCAAACATTCTTTACCCTTAGGACTGTGGCTGGGTGTTGAAGGAACTGAGTATGTTCACTCATTAGAAAAATATTGTTCTCTATCATACACACATTCATTCTCTTGGGCTCACTTTCCATTGCCCTGTGATTACTTTATCAAGTTCTACTGAATTTCATGTCATTCCTTACAAAGAATCTACCTCAACTTCTTTTTTTCTCCTCAAGGCTTCAGTCTTCTCAAGTCCTCTCTTGCTTACTAATTCACAGACATAAAGCCGGAGTATATGATATTGCATCTTAATTTGTGCCAGTTTCAACAGACACTATATTTTTCAGCTCTTTCTCCCTCCTCAGAGGAAGTGTGTTTCTTTGAACTTATATTCTCCCATAGTTTGTTTTCAGACTCAGGCTGAACAAAAATGATTGAGAAGATGGGCCGAGCCCGTGGCGCACTCGGGAGAGTGCGGCGCTGGGAGCGCAGCAGTGCTACCGCTGCAGGTTGGGATCCTATATAGGGATGGCTGGTGAGCTCACTGGCTGAGCGCAGTGCAGCCGGTCACAAAAAGGACAAAAAAAAAAAAATGATTGAGAAGAGAAATGGAGAGTTAACAAGTTAATTTTTCCCCCTGCAAGTGATTTGGAGTCAAATAAATATTTTTATTACATGATTCCTCTAACCACTCCTAATATCACCCAAATAGAGTTTCAAATTTTATTTTATTTTTTTAAATAGACCATTCTTCCCAGACCTTGATATTATCAGCAGCAGGGAGCATCATATATCTGGTGCTGAGTATCCCCAGCATTTCTGTTGGATTCCAAGATATTAGAAATTGTATAGTCTACATGTCCAACTTAACTAAACATTATTGGTGATGTAACATATTTACAGGCACCAAAATTTGTTAGTACAAATATCTGCATCATCAAGAATGGAAAGCTAATCTGGTTATGAGTAAAATTTCCTTGACTTTTTATTTTTTTTAATTTTTATTATTATTATTATTATTATTTTTGTCTTTTTCTGTGTCTGGCAACGGATCGCAACCCTCAGTAATTTTTATTATTATTATTATTATTATTTTTGTCTTTTTCTGTGTCTGGCAACGGATCGCAACCCTCAGTGTCGCCCCCGTACCGGACCAGGACCGGCAACGGGATCGCAACCCTCGGTGTTGCTCCCGCGCCTCGCTCAGCCAGTGAGCGGGAACCGGTCTGTATGTGGGATCTGAACCCTCAGGCGGGAGCGCCACTGTGCTTCCAAAGCAGCGCACTAGCGCAGTGCACCACCGGGCCGGCCCTTCCTTGACTTTTTAAAAGATTTAATTTACCACTAGGCAGTCTCCTTCTCCTCAAGCAGCACTGCTTCCTCAACTGTACTTCAGAAAACTAACTTCATAAGTGATAAAGATCATGACGACCAATGGAAGGCCATTTGAGTGTTGTTTGGGACTAGATGAACAGTGTCCTTAAAAATTTGAGAAAAATATAGTGATGCCTGGTCAAGATCAATTTTATATTAAGACTGTAAACCATATATAAAAAATCAGTGCTTCTATGTCTGTTGAACTTGGTAGAAGTTACTTCTGCTCCTTAATTTCCATAACCTTTCATTAGTGCCACTCCCAACCACATATAAATCTAAAGTTTTGCCACTGTAGGCCTGAATTTTTGGAAATGTAACATCTTATGATCTGTAGCATTTGAGATTTGCTTATTAGATAATTTTTTCATAGATATACTTATTCATATCCACATACTTACCTATATATTTACAATGTGTTGAAATATTTAACTTAAAATGGGAAATTTAGGTAAAAGAGAACTATTGAGTTCACTAACACTGAGGATAATACATAAACTTAGTAATTTAAATTTAGTTGCATTACTGAGTACAGTGTATTCATTTCCCCCAAAAAACTGGTTCTTAATATTCTATTGTGTTTACTTCTCCATTGGGAGGAGGAGAGCATACCAGGGCTTTTTCATAATGAACTATAAGATTTCCAATTGTACGTTTTGATGAATGGACAGTACCAATCAAACTATATATTACAACTTCTAAAATGCTATTTAACTAATTAATTAATTATTTTTATTTTGTTGATTAAGCATATTCATGCATATTCATATACAAAGCTGACCATCACCACCTGTGTCTAGGAAGTGGTGATCAGAACAATTCTATCAGTGTGCCCATTACCATAAATTGTGATTACTCCCCATGTCCCCCACCCAGCCTCTCCCCAACCTCCCTCCCCTTCCACCCCTTCACCCCAGTAACCCTAGGTATATTCTCTCCCTCTGCAAGTCCAATGCGCCATGGAAGTCTTTCTTTCTTTCCTCCTTTCTCTTAGCTACCGATTATGAGTGAGAACATGTGGTATTTTTCCCACTGTGCCTGGCTTCTTTCACTTAACATAGTTTTCTCCAAGTTCATCCATATTTCTGTGAATGGCAGAATTTCATTCTTTTTTATGGCTGAGTAGTATTCCATAGTGCATATTTACTACATTTTCCTTATCCAGTCATCTGTCAATGGGCATTTAGGCTGGTTCCCTGTTCTCTGCTTCTGCAAGACCAACACACTATTGTGGTCTTTCTTTCCTTCCTTCTTTCTCTGTTAACTCCCACATGTGAGTGAGTACATATGGCATTTATCCCTCTGTGCTTTGCTTATTTCACTCAACATAAGTTTCTCCAGGCTTATCCATGTTGTTGCAAATGGGAGTATTTCATTCTTTTTTTGTGGCAGAGTAGTATTCTATAGTGTATATATACCACATTTTCTTCATCCAGTCATCCATAGATGGACACTTACATTGTTTCCATATTTTGGCTACTGTAAATACAGCTATGATGAACATGGGAATGCAGGTATCCCTTCAACATGATGATTTCCTTTCCTTTGTGTATATACCCAGAAGTGGGATTGCTGGATCGTGTGGTAGATCTATCTGTAGTTGTTTGAGAACAACTCAACTTTGTTCCATAGTGGCAGTACCACTAAGTTACAGAGACACCAACAGTGTAGGAGAGTTCCCCTCTCTATACATCATCCTTGCCAATATTTGTTATTCTCAGTCTATTTTATTATAGTCAGTCTAACTGGGGTGAGATGATATCTCAATGTGGTTTTGATTTGAATTTCCCTGATGATGTGATGTTGACTTTTTCAAAGTATCTGTAGGACATTTGAATGTCTTCCTTCAAAAAATGTCTATTCAGCTCCTTTGTCCATTTTTTAATTGGATTATTTGGTTTTTTACTGTGAGGTAGAGTTCCTTGTGTATTATGGATATTAACCCCTTGTTGGATGCATAGTTTGCAAATATTTTCTCCCAATCTGTAGGTTGTCATTTCACTCTATCGATTGTTTCCTTTGCTGTGCAGAAGCTTTTTAGTTTGATATAGTTCCATTTCTTTATTTTACCTTTAGTT
>NW_007729914.1:119574-121973 GCF_000696425.1 Galeopterus variegatus
AGAAGCTTTTTAGTTTGATATAGTTCCATTCTTTTGGTGCACATTCTCAAAATTTGAGATAAATTTTAGTCAGGCAACAGTTTGTGAAAAATCCCCTTTGATGGGGACGGTGAAAATCTTTGTGAAAGGCATAACTTGGTGTAAATATAAAACTTGTAAAAAATAAAGAAAATTAATATTGGTTTCTATATTTGTTTCTGTAAAGTAAAAATGACATCAGGACACACTATACCTTGAACATCTTTTCTGACAAGTGATGTGTACTTTTAATTATATTTGATATAATTCTAGATAAGTGCATGTCATAGATACTTGGTAAAAATAATGACATCTTGTGAACATGAGACCTCATCGTAGCTATGTGTAAATAAAATCTTTCCTGCCTGAGAAGTGGAAGAAAATATCTAGATTATTGTAATCGGTATTATATTTCTGGATTTATTGAAGAGAAATTCAAACTTTATATATAATTTTGCTTTTATTAATAATTTGAAAATTTCAGTTACTTTAAAAACAAGAATTTTCACACAAATTTGGGATTTTATTTTCATGGATAATGTCAGAAAATAAGATCTACAAATACATTTATATTTTATAATGCTCTTACTAAACTTATCTTATTTAGGATTTGTCCATATGACAATAAACATGCAAAAATAAAGTCTGAATTTTGCTCAATTGCCAGGATTTCAAATATTTGGAAACCCTGAATCATTTATGTAATGTTTCATGTTAAAAAAAATATAAACAGTTTTATATTGTTCTTCTGTTTTCTAAAAGCTTCAAGTAATTATCAGAACATTTGCTAAAGGATGCTAATAATATAAACAGCTAGTAGAAAACTGACCTGAATGAGTGATGTAATTCTGTGGGTTTTGCAAACCCTTGGTGTACACAGATACTTTATATGACAGCTTAAATTACAGGTAACCATTTTATATAAGGATGTAAATATTATCAATGGACAAGTTATTTCTAAGTCTTAAAACAATAACAAAACATGTACTGGTTTGTTTCCACAATGAAATTCAGTCTTTTTCTACAAGTATAGAATCCCAGAGTTTTATAGACTAAAGACACCATAGATTTTAAGTAGGTTGATGGCTCTCAGACATTTGGATTACAAAGACCAGGAAAATTTTAAAACAATAGTAACAACAACAATCAAAGTGAAAGAAAGCAAAGAGTGGTCAGCTTTTCACGCAGTCAAACACATTAAATTAAAAAGAAAATACCAACATTCATCAATATAACTTCATAATAGAAAAGTTATTTAATAACAAAATACTAATGCTAATAACAAACCACAGAATAAAGGACAGTCCAGTGAATGAATTTTAACTTTCCAAAAATTTTACCATTGTATTAGTCCATTTTTATTGCTTACCAACAAAATACATGGGATTGGGTAATTTATAAAGAAAATGAAATTTATTGCTCACATTCTCTGAGACTGGGAATTCCAAAGTCCAGGGAACACGGCTGGTGAAGGTCTTGGTGGTGATGGACAGGTATCACTTTGGGAAAATGGTGGAGCAGAGAGAGCAAGAGACCCTCTCCTCTCTCTTCTTTTAAAGCCCTCGGAACCACACCCCTGACCACCATTTTTAATCCATTCACTACCACAGTGTGGCCCTACAATCTAATCACCTCTTTTAATACCATAATAGGATTTCCTATCCTCAACAGTTAACAGTGGGGCTTAAGCCTCAGTGAGGTTGGGGGGCGTCCGGTCTACAGCAACCATAGAGTTGATTGCTACTCCTGTTGTTCACGCGGTAACACTTAACATGTGCTACAACGTCCTGCATAATCTGGCCCCTGTCTCCTTTTCAGGTGTCACCTCTCACTCACCTTGCTTTTTGCCCTACAGCCTCCCTGATTTTCTTTTGGTTACTCAAAAGCAGTAGTATAGTGGGGTAAAAAAGGAAGAGGGGTCACAAGACAATATTATATTGAGGTGTTAGAAAAATATTATAATTTATTTTAATATTTATCTGAAAAATTATAAAAGTAGACTTCACTGAAACATGCAATAAGAATTACTACTTCCTCAATATTCCTGTGAGAAGTGGTCTGTCATAGAGAGTGGAGGGGTTCTGCTGGGGAAAGAGCAGGGGCTCACAAACCTGGGCTGCTAAGTGCGATCACACTTTGTACTAGTCGAGGTTCTCCAGAAAACCAGAACCAAAAGGATATGTACATGTACATGTCTATGCATGTCTCCATCTTTATCGACTCCTCTATCTACACCTCTGTCTGCCTACCTACCTATGATTTATTATGAGGAATTCGCTCAGGTGATTATGGAGACCATAAAGTACCACAATCCTGAACCGAGTTAAAGACTTAAATGTAAAAGCTGATACCATTAAATTCCAAGAAAGAAAATACAGGAA
>NW_007729914.1:123635-124729 GCF_000696425.1 Galeopterus variegatus
TCTGGGACTGGGGGAAGAGTGGAGGTCCTGGAGATTTTCAATCTTGTGGGTCCTAAAATGGGTGAAGTGTAAGGAGATGTTGGGTTGGGGGTTGAGCAGAGGGACCCCTCTGACTTAGTGTTAACAGATTCTTTGGGTAAAGTCTCAGGTGCTAGTTTTACCAAGGATAAGTGATATCAAGGGGCCTTTCCTAGTGCTTTTACTGTCATGGGGGTGGTGAAAAGTGCTGTAAAAGGCCCTTCCCAACATGGTAAGAGGGGCTTTGGGGTTCAGGTTTTAACATACACTTGCTGTCCTGGGCTCAGTTTAAAATCTGAGGGAGTTGTGGGGAAAGGATGAGGTAATAGAAGGTCAGCCTGTTCCCGAAGATCTCTCATGAGTGAAAGAGTAGGGAGATACTGGCCTAAAGGCGAAGAGCTGGAAGGGAGAGGTGTTAGAGTGAAGGGTCTACTATGGTAAGGGTCTACATAAGTTCAAAGGGGCTGAGACCAGTGGGTCTGTGGGGGGCAGCTCGTAAGTGAGTGAGTGCTAGAGGGAGAAGTTCCATGGACAGCTTAGTGAGGTGTGTTTTAATGAGGTGACTGGCTTTTTCTACTTTTCCTGATGACTGAGGCTGATATGGTCTATGTAAGTCCCATTTGATATGTAACACCTGTGCTGTGAGTTGTGTAATCTGGGAAATGAATGCCGGGCAGTTATCAGACTGGAGGCTGGTGGGCAAGCCAAAACGAGGAATGATTTCTGAAGAGAGAGCATGGGTTACTGCTGTAGCATCCTCTGAAGTGCAGGGAAAGGCCTCAATCCAACCTGAAAAAGTATCTAATAAGGTTGGAAGATAGTGTGTCCTTTTTGGGGGAGGCATATGAGTAAAGTCAACTTGCCAATCCTGGCCAGGAGTATGTCCTCTGGCCTGGTGGGTGGGAAAGGACTGAAATTGGAGGCCCCCTTGATTGGAGCAATGATTACACAATGAAAGAACAATGAAAGGACAATTCTGAGTGATTTGTTTAAGTATCTTGTTTAAGTATCTTGTTTAAGTATTTGTTTAAGTATCTTGGCCATGTGGGGAGAGTAATATAAGTGCTGAAGAAGGC
>NW_007729914.1:125828-131312 GCF_000696425.1 Galeopterus variegatus
TTGGAGGTGTTGTATTGCTTGGGGTGTGTATTGGGGTAAGGGCGTAGGGGCCATGAGAAGGACCTGAGTGGGAGAGGGAGAGTGGGGTCCTGGTGATTGAGCAGCCTGTTTTATGGTTAGATCCGCCAGTTTGTTTCCCTGGGCTATGGAGTCACTGGAGGTTTGGTGTCCTTCGCAGTGTATAACCCCAACCTCCTTTGGGAGCTGTGCAGCCTCAAGAATTATCTTGATAAGATGTCCATTTTTTATGGGCCCTCCTTGAGTGGTCATGTATCTTCTCTCCTTCCATGTGGCCATGCAGGAGTGTAGGACGTGGTGAGCATACTCAGGGTCAGTGTATATATTAATTAGTTTGTTACTTGCCAGAGTGACAGCATGGATGAGGGCAATGAGTTTTGCCTGTTGGGAAGTGGTGTTAGGTGGGGGAGGAGGGCAGTCTCAATAGTTTGTTAGATTTACTATGGCATAACCCACCCAGGGGGTGGACATGGAGGTGGTGCTCCCATCTATGAACGATGTATGTTGGGGCTGCGTAATGGGATGTGGGGAGATGTGTGGAGAGGGATTGAGAAAGAGGTCTAAAGCCTCCATGCAATTGTGTTCTAAGGGTTGTGAGTGTTTTAGGATAAAAGTGGCTGGATTTAGGGGAGGGCAAGGTTTGAAGGAAAACTGGGAATTCTCAATGAAGGTAAGGTGAACAAGTTGTAGGTGGGAAGGGGAGAGAATTGACATAGCCATATGGCTGAGAAGGTCTTGAAGATGATGGGGGGAACAAATGACTGTTTGTTATCCAAAAGTTAGTTTAGAGCTTTCTTGTGCTGAGAGTGCAGCTGCTGCCAAGGCCCATAGACAGAGGGCCCATAAACAGTGGGCCCATCCCCAGGCTGTGGTGTCTAGTTGTTTAGAGAGGTATGCAACAGGGGAGAAAATATCTCCCGCCTCTTGTCCCACAGCCTTGACTGTCAATCCTTGGGTTTCAGTGACATACAGGATAAAAGGATGAGATAGGTTTGGGAGGGATAGAGCTGGGGCTGTGAGGAGAGCAGCTTTTGATTGCTGGAAGGGAGAATGAATGAGCTTTGTGGGATCTAAGGGAATGGCAGGATCCCCTTTGGCTGCCTCATAAAGTGGTTTTGCTAGCACGCCAAATTTGGGAATCCACACCCTGCAAGCCCCAGGAAAGAGAGAATTTTACTCTTTGTAGTACGAGTTGGTAGTTCAGAAATTAAGCTTTTGTGATCCACCATTATTTTTCTGATGTTGGGGGTGAGGTGGATTCCCAAATAGGTGACTGAAAGGGAAGAAATTTGGGCCTGGCTGGGGGACACTTGATATCCCTTGGAAGCCAGGACATTAAGGAGAGCAACAGCGTGGGTCTGTGAATCCTCATAGGAGGCGCTACAAAGGAGGAGGTCATCCATGTATTGTGTTAAAGTGATAGAGGTTGGAGGAAGTTCAGAGAAGTCTTGAGCTAAGGCCTGGCCGAAGAAGTGGGGACTGTCCCAAAACCCCTGAGGTAATACTGTCCAGGTGAGTTGTTGGGAACAACATGTATCAGGATCAGTCCAAGTAAAGGTGAACAGGTTTTGACAGGAAGGGTGTAAGGGAATATGTACCACAGGCCACCTGTTATTTTGAGCATGTACCTCATCTGCCTATTGTTGGGCCATTATCCAGACCTGCTCCCTGTCCTTGGGAGACAAAGCAGTAGTGAGAATCATAAAAATATCATGCCAGGTGAGATCATAAGACTGGGTGAGATATCTGATATCCTTAAGATATGTGTCCGGGTCAGACTGGAAATATCTCAGTCATTTTTTGATTTGGGAGAGATCAGAAAGAGAAAAGGGGATAGGGACCTGGACAATTCCCTCCATCCCAGCCACCTCAGGGAGGGGGTAAAAAGGAGCCAGAGCTGAGGAGGGGTTGTTACCTGATGAAGGGGGAGAAGAAGAGGGGTTGGGTGGCTGAGGACAAGCATCTCAAGGCCAGGTAGGGGGATGAGAGGGAAAAGGTGAAGGGGCTGGTGAAGGATCTAGAGTGTAAGGAAGTGGTCGGGGACCAGAGTGGTCTGACTGATCAGAAGATTGATCTGAGTCCCGAAGGGGAGGTCGGGCATGAGCTAGGAGAATTTGAGATGTAGGACAGTTTTGACAGAGAGAAGGACACAATCAGAGATAGAAGGCTTGAACATAAGGAAACTCTCCAACTTTGCCATTTTGTGGCCACTGGGACCCATTGTCCAGTTTGTACTTAGGCCAAACCTGATTGCAAAATGAGGTGTTCGGGTTTAGTATCTCCCTGGAGGCCAAGAGGTAGGCCAGGAGACAGCTTGGAGGTGTAGAGCATGGATGACAGTACAAAATGAGACATTTAGGTTTAATGTCTCCCTGGAGGCCAAGGAGTAAATTGGCCCAGAGACAGCCCAAAGGCATAGAGCATGGAGGTTTGGATTGTGAAGATCCCATTTAGAGGGTGAGAAAGGGGGCGATCAGTCCCAGTAGAAGAAGGGTAACACCAAGGAGCGTCCTCTTTGGTGCACGCCTTCTTTTTGAGAGAGAAGCCACTGACCAGCTACAGGAGTGTCCTCCAATAGTTGGGGGGCATGCGAGGGGTTCCCTTGGCCAGGCACCTGGGTTTCGGGAGCTAAAATAGAGAGAGAGAGAGTCAGGAGAACCCATGGAGGTAGGACTGACCCACTGACTCACCCCAAATTGAGGCCAATGTTGGATGTGTTGGTCTGAAACGGCATAAGGAGAGAGTACCGGAGGTACCCAGTTCAGCAGGTCTGGGAAGGGTGGCTGAGGGCCAATCAACCCAGGTGGGAACGTCCAAGAATGTTGGCCAGAACCCTTTCCTGGTTTCAGCACCAAAACGAAAGAAAGTGATCCGAGACGCTGGGTACTGATCAAGCTTTATTAAAGGAAAAAAATTTGCTGGGCTGCACTCAAAATGGAGGACAGCACCAGGTGTGTGTGGTGGGGGGAGAGCTTATATAGACTGTAAGGAAGGCTGACATAATCAGGGAAGGGTTTGGTGCTGCTGTGGAGGAGTTTCTATTTCTCAGAAACCACAAGCCATATTGTGCTGAGTGTGTGTAAATGGTACTGGTCACATCCAAGATGGCACTGGTCACGTCAAAGATGGCAGTGGTCACATCCAGAACCTGTCAATGCTAAGTGAAATAAGTCAGAGAAAGACAAATACAGTATCATCTCACTTACATGTCAAATCTAAAGGAGTCATACTCATAGAAACATGTGGTTGCCAGGGGTTGTGGGGTGGGGAAAATGGGAAGACGTTGGTCAATGGGTACAAACTTTCAGTTATACGATGAATAAGCTCTGAGCATTTAAAGTACAGCATACTGAATATTGTTAAAAATACTATATTCTTGGACCAGCCCTGTGGCTCACTCGGGAGAGTGCAGCGCTGGGAGCGCTGAGGCTACAGGTTCAGATCCTATATAGGGATGGCCGGTGCACTCACTGGCTGAGCGCGGTGCAGACCACACCGTGCCAAGGGTTGCGATCCCCTTGCTGGTCAAAACAAAAACAAGAACAAAAACAAAAAACTATATCCTTTACATGAAATTTGCTAAGAGAGCAGCCCTTACATGTTCAGCACCACATACACATATACACACATGCAAAAATGCTAAGTGTGGTGATGAAGGTGTTAATTAATTTGTTTGTAGTGAACATTTTACAGTATAGACATATATCAAATCATGACATTGTACACCTTAAATATATAGAATTTTTATTAGTTAACTATATCTCAATAAAGCTGGATGAAATTTTTAAAAATGCAAAACATTCTGATTAATTTGCAAGGAAATGGTAATTTACTACATAGTTTTAACAAAAATCTTTGCCTACTTGGTAGATGGGTTGAAAAACCAGTCATAATTTGGTAAGTTTAACTGGTCATGCAATTTTGTTATTTAGATTTGCTTCTTCTTGTGGACTATTACTTATTAAAGCTATAATAGCCACTAAAATTAGGCATTGAAATAAACTGACCATAGAGCCAGAATTTCAGTCCCTGTATCACAAAGTACCAAAATTTTCAAAAATAAAAATCTGTAAACCAGTTACAAGTAACAGTGCTATATTTTGTGAAAGTGGAAAGGTTTCTGTACCATTCATGTTATCTTAAAATGTTTATATTTTTGTTATTTCTAATTATATACACAATAAAAATACAATAATGCATATATACTGTTTATGAATAAATAAATACATAAATAGTTGCTGTAGTGTGGTCGGATTTTTTGATTGATTGTCATACATGACCAAAATAAAATTTGGAGACCACTGCTCTCATGAGCTGTGTTTCCTCCCTCTTCAGGACATTGTTCACACTTTGCCACCTGCCTGAAAGTCTCTCAGCCTTGTCGTTCCATCTCTCAGTGTCATTACTTAACTCCCGCTCATCCAATCTCAGCTCAAATGACACTTTTCGTAGAGGAGCCTTATCTGATCTCCTTCGGAAGTTACTTATTACACACTGCTGTGGCTCTTTCCACTTTATCTGCATAGTACTTAAACACAGCATGTACTTTTGTAGTCATTTCTGTGATTACCTGTTTAATGTGAACCTCCCTCCCCCACCTCATCTAGGCTCTCAGCTTCAGGAAGGCGGGGCCCATGCACCCCTAAAGCCCAGCCGCTGCTGACATAGGGAAGGTGTTCAATGAACATTCTAGTCATGTGTGAAAGAATTGTCCTTAAAAACTTTATGTGAATTAATATCAATTCAGGGAATGATGTTTGGGAATCATAAGTTGGATGAGCCTCTTCATTTTTACAGATAATACAACTAAAGCCAAAAGAGATGAAATTATTATGTCTAGATTCATAGAGTTCTGAGACTGGAAATTAGGTCTCTTCATTCCTAACCCAGAGTTGTTAATACTGGCATGTTGTATCAGTTTTTATTCAATATTTATTTCTTGGGATACGTTTTTTGTCTCCAGATCAGTTATCAACTTCTCCATCCCATAAACTATGTTTTTCCCCCAGAATTTTGTGGGAGCACCAAGCGTATACAATTCTCAGAGTCCTCTTTAAACAAAATAGTTATAAATACAAAATTGGATACAAAACTGAATTGGTACAATAGTTAGTTAAATATACTGGATGTAATTGCAACACCAATAAGGCTAGAAATAATTTAAGTAATTACTCTATGAAGAAGTAATAGAACCATGGACATTATCCACCTAAAATAAAAAGTCTGCAACTCGACCTCCCTGTAGCTAGATCCCGATGATGACTGAGGCCACTCCAAAGCTGCCTGACTTGACAGGAGGGGGACTGTGACAGAGGAGAAATTGGAGAGGAAAGAGACAGTGATTTTAAGTAATTTTGGTTAAATAACTTACTTTTGTAAATTTTACAAGACCTACATTGTTCATCCCCCTCCAAGGGACTTGGAAGGTGACAGCAGAAATGAGGAGCCTTTGAAATTAAGCTTCAT
>NW_007729914.1:131771-135007 GCF_000696425.1 Galeopterus variegatus
GAGAGAGAGAAAAAATATACCCTGAACTCTGAACATTTAAAAGCTTCTTTGGAGAGCCTTTTCACCTGTGAGCCAAGTTCTGAACATTTATTGCTCTTACAAAGAGAGAGAGAAAAAATATACCCTGAACTCTGAACATTTAAAAGCTTCTTTGGAGAGCCTTTCACCTGTGAGCCAAGTTCTGAACATTTATTGCTCTTACAACTTAAAATGCCACACTAAGTTATTATCAGTGCTCAAATGCTACATATATGTATACTCGAGGCATAACATTTAATCTTCTAAAGAACATGCATTTACTTTCATGGGACAGGAAGTTAGAAAAAGCTACAGCATAAGTGTGATTGTTCTGCAGTCAGCAGGTGTCCCTTTCATTCTCTGCTGTTTCTCAGTCTCCTACCTCTATGTTTTCATTCAACATGTTTCTCTATGCACTTGTATGTCTAACATCTCAGCCTTTTGCATTTGGAACATTTTCCATGAACCCTTGACTCATTTCTCCCCTGTATTCACTCCAATGAAATAGAGAACATGGGCTTTGAAAACTAATAGGCTTGAGATTAAATATTAGATCCACTAGTTATTAGCTATAAAAACTTCAGCAAATTAATTAACCTTTTTGAGCCTCAACTTCTTCATTTGTAAATGGGGAAAATAATCCCATCTTCAAAATGGTGTTTTGAGAATTAAATGAGTTAATGCATGTCATGAAGGATTAGTGTTCTACAATAAGTGGAAACTCAGGGTTACCTTTTGTTCCTGTTTTCTTTTTTCTTTTTTTCCCAGTCCTTTAATGCTACTTAGTACTAGGATGTTTAGTCCATTCAGAACTTATTATATTCCTCCTTTTAAAAAATTGTGTACTCAGCTCTCTGACCTTGACTCTAAACCTGGTACGCACAAGAGCTATATCCTTTCATCTTTATACTTTTTATAGTGCCTAACATGTCTTGGTACATATGAAGCATTAAATAAACGTGTAAATAAATGTGAATAGATTTGGACTTTCATTAATTTGATGAGATTAGAATTTGAAAGGAAAACATAGTGTTAAAAGAAGGAATTGTTAAGGCTATACCTAATAATAATAATATCCCATCTATTATTCGAATGTGTAGTGGGTCTGGCAGATGGAAACTTCATTTTCAGGGTTAGTGTTCAAGCTTCAGAGATAGGTGCCTCATTCCCACACAAACTCCCAGAAATGCAGAAAAGGGAGGGAGGGAAAGAGCAAGACAATGCCTTTTTCCTTCCATATATATGTTAATTTGATCTTTGGCTTTTTGTCATATGAGAACATCTTTTGCAGCTTTATTTTTCAAGAAATATTCCATAAGACGTTAAAAAGAAATTGATTCCACATGTGTTCGAGGGCTTTCCTTACATGGAAAGGAGTGTTTTTATTTAACAATAACGAAGGATGACACATTTTCTTCTGATTTTATGAAACATTTTCACTACAACTTCATATTTTATATAGAATTTTGAGCTAACACAAATCTTTTTGTAGATGAGTCTCTTATTATACAATTGAGTTCAACTTTACCTGTGTATGATGATTTCTTTTTGCCAGCTCGATTTTCTAGTTGTTTTTGATTGCCCATATTTTATACATATTGCTCATAAAAAAGAATGCTTGTCTGATAATTATTGTGCTAGATGTCGGTAAATGTGGCAACACAATTAGCTTCAAAGAAAGTTAGTGTAATACTCTACCTCAATTTATTACAAACCCTATTGGATTCCCTATGGAAACATAAAGGGTCAGACTCAGCAGGTGTAAAAATAATTCTAACACCAAAATTGCTTTTCTATTAGTTGTCATCACTACAGAAAGGTGGTTAAGAATTAAGTGCTCTCTTCATCAAAATTATTAGGCAATTAACTGTACAATCTTTTCTTAAAGCTTGTTTTTATGATTATCTGATAATTCAACTCTTTTTCTATTTCTGGGGACTTTTAATTTAAGAGCCTCTCTTATCTCTACAAACTGAGCAAAGTAAAGTGATTCCAAACTTCAGTTGTTAATTACAAATAAAAAGCTTTGTTGATTATTTCTTGCATCTCAGAGGCACTGGGGTAATGGATTTCTCCATAAAAACAAAGTGTGTTTTTAAGAAATCACTGTCTACAAACTGAGCAAAGTAAAGTGATTCCAAACTTCAGTTGTTAATTACAAATAAAAAGCTTTCTTGATTATTTCTTGCATCTCAGAGGCACTGGGGTAATGGATTTCTCCATAAAAACAAAGTGTGTTTTTAAGAAATCACTGTCGTTTTACTTTTCATAAACACTGTAGTGTTAATCATATTGTTGCCATAATAATCTATGATCTTAAAAAAAATCACTGAATATTAAAAATCTCTAAATGCAACATTCCCAGGAGACATACACTATTTTTTAAAAGTCCAAAAAGTATATCTGGTTTGAAAATATTTTTTTTATTATAATTACTAGTTCTGTATTAATAAATAATTTATTTTATTACATTTAGTTCCTCTATTCAAAGACAATAGTAACTTAAATCTTTCTTTCTCACGTTTTCATATTATTTCAACATTCAAATATGTTCCACTTAAAGGAAAATGTACTTTACCTGTATAAATCGAAAACAATTTTGCATTGATTTTATCTGTGGACATAATCAAAATGGAATTATTTTTCTGCAGGTTTCAGTGTCTTTAGTATTGAGTGGACAAACTCAAACTCAGTTGCTGTATTTGATAAGACTGAACATTAGCTTTTGGTGTCTTCTCTCTGATGTTGAGTTAAAACAAAGCTTATTAAATTTCAGATCCCACCTGTTCGATGATTCTTATTGAAGATAAATGCCATGCGTGTCTGCTTAACATACTACATTTGTAAGAGTGCTTTATTTCCCTTTTATTTATTTTTTTTTGGAGGATTATTTCTGCTTTGTATGATATTAAATATAGGCCCTTGATTTATGTTTCCTGTGATGAGAACGTTTTCAGGGCTTTAGAATCTCACTGAGTACAGGCTTAAATATTAAAATAATTATATAGTTCTTCTACATTCATCAGAAAACTATTTTTAGATAAAATTAAATCACATGTGCTCTAGAGCGCTATCACAGAATGTGGTTAACCTTTCATGAACCAAGTGGCTCAGATCTCAGGAGGCAGGACAACAGAGGCAGTTATATATTTAGTACCCCCCACTCCTTTTAGTTTTCTTTCCCCTCTGTCCACATCTTATTCTCTGCCAATAGATAA
>NW_007729914.1:135533-139451 GCF_000696425.1 Galeopterus variegatus
CCCCCACTCCTTTTAGTTTTCTTTCCCCTCTGTCCACATCTTATTCTCTGCCAATAGATAAATAGTTGAGGTAGGAGAAAGAATACTAAACTCTCTGCCTTAGCTGCTGTACTAAGTGGGTGGCAGAATGAATCAGAAAATCTATCCCTAATTCTACTTATTTCTTATTTAAACACCTGCTGTCTCAGAATTTAGCCAGAAAGTCTTAAGCTGATAATGTGTATCTTGAATATCCTCGTCTTAAAGACTGCTATAACCAGTAAAGCCACTTTCATTGCCTACCTCCAGCCAATATGTAGAGGAGAAGGGAGATTCACTGAGGAAATCCTTTTTGGAGGAAACTCATAGATATGAGCAAGATTTTGTGGGATTTCTCTTTCCTTCTGACTAGGGAAGGAAAAGGGTCCTCTCCTCCTAACTAAAGCCGAGTGAAGCAACTTCAAGAAAACCACTCCAAAAACTTGACTGCCTGCAAGAAGAGAGACAGGCATACTAGTTTTGGACTGAATGCTTGTTAAACTGGAAATCCTAGTCCTTACCATGCTACTGCTGGAGATTAATGCAAGAGAGCTGTTACTTCCCAGAAATTAAAGTTTCAAGCCAACCAAGAAGTTGGTGGCTATATCCTACCTGAATAATTTTGAAGGTAAAAGATACACCCAGGAAGGCTGGCAGAAAGAAGCTAAGGGTTTTCTGACAGAGGTAAGAGGTGGAGGAGGGTGTAAGTGACTAGGCAGGGAATACATCAAAGGATTATAGAAGAGAACAGTGTGAAGGTCTATGCAGGGGGTCAGGGAAGGGGGACATTCCAAAGAACACACAAATGGGCCTGTGATATTGTGAAAATATATATTTGGTCTTTGTATTAGTGTATTTTGTGTTGCTATAACAGAATACCTGAGACTGGGTAATTTATAAAGAATAGAGGTTTATTTGGTTTACGATTCTGGGACAGCTGCATCTGGCGCAGGCCCCAATCTTCTACTCATGGTGAAAAGCGGCAGGCAGCTGGCGGTTACAAGCAGATCACGTGGTGAGAGGAAGCAAGAGAGAGAGAGAAGCAGGAGGTGACAGTGTCTTTTAAACAGCCAGCTCTCACAGGAACTCATAGAGCAAGAACTCACTATCCCCCTCCCCCAGGGGGAGCATTAATCCATTCATGAGGGATCTGCCCCCATGACTCAAACAGCTTCCAAGGTTGCCAAAGATTTCCATATGAGTTTTGGCAGGGACAGCATGTCAAAACTCTATCAGTCTTCATCCCCTTCTCCTGACATACAACTCTTAAAATCTTTAAAATTGTCAAAGTGTTGAGCCTTTTCGTATGCTAAAGATGGTTGGCGGTCCCTGTGTAGCTTCCTGATGGAGACTGGTCATAGGAAAAACCAAGGCAGAAGTTTCAGTCCCACCCCAGAGCCCCATAACCTCCTGGGAAGGGAGAGGAGCTGAAGGTTAAGTTGATTGCCAGTGGCTGAAGAATTAGTCCATCACACCTGTGTAATGAAACCTGCTTAGAAGAGCTTCTGGATAGCTGAATATTGGAGGCTCCTGGAGGGTGGCATGCCAAGGGAGAACACGGGAACTCCATACCCTTTCCTCTATACCTTGCCCTATGCATCTCCTCATCTATATCCTTCATAATAACCTTCATAATAAACCAGTAATCTTAAGCACGTGTTTCCCTGAGTTCTGTGAGCTGCTCAGCAAAGTAATCAAACCCAGGGAAGGGATTGTAGGAACCATGATTTATAGCTGGTTAGTCAGAAGTTCCAGAAGCCTGGACTTGCAACTGGGCATCTGAAGTGGGGGGCAGTCTTGGGAACTGAGCCTTCAAACTGTAGGATCTGATGCTAACACTCTAGGTAGATAGTGTCAAAATTGAATTGGATTAGAGGATATCCAGCTGGCGCCCACTGAAGAACCGTGGGCTTATTTGCTAATGTAGAGAAACCCCCACACATTTGGTCATAGAAGTCAGAAGTCTGAGTTGCTGAGTAACAGTATAGAGGGAGAAACACTACAGTTTGTGTTTTTTTCCCTCTCTGATACAGGATCTTAAAATAGAAAGTCAATCTTTGGATGATACCCTTTATGGAGGGCACAAAGAGCCACATTAAAATAAAAACCAAAAACAAATAACACTGGACACATAGAGCACTTTGGGCTTCTTCCTCCAAACCCTCTTCCCATGCTCCCAGCCCAGGACCAGTCAAGAGTAGAAGAGCGGTGGGGGGAGGAATAGAAAAGTTAACTGAATGGAAAATAAAGTCAAGTTCACACTTCCTTTTCCCACAGGAAGTTCTGCAAGCCATCAGTCATGGCTGGGAAGGACAAGAGGGAAGCACAGTGAGTAGACTAGAAGTTCAGTTTTGGGTTTAGAACACACTGGACATAACAACAGAGGAGATAAGAGGTCTGTTCAAGTATTGCACAGTGTTTGTAGGCACTGGTGGGAAAAAACTTTTCTGATTACCCCTTACCAGGTTCTGCACAATCATAAACCAATTATTTTTAGCAGAAATTGTTTTATACCGTCTTGTCCATCCCCCTGACCTTTAGTAATAGTCCTGGTTTTTATTTGGAATCTTCTCTGTTGAACTTCATCCCTGACCTAAAAAATGAGGCCTATGGCTCAGGCCAAAATAGTTCAGCATAAGCTCATCTCCTTGACACATTATTGGTTCAAAGATGGACAGCAACCAGATGCTTGTGTCTGGGCTCCTGGGGCCGGATTGCATGGCAGCTGCAGGGATCTCAGCACTCAGACTCGGCTGCACTTTCTTAATCTTCTCTACCCCAGTGATGGCTGCATCTTCTAGGACTTGTTCTGACCCTTGTTCCATTTCTCTGCTCAGTGTAGCATCTGGACCTTTGGTACACATGTATCTCACTCACCTTCGGATCTGTGAAAGTGGTTGAGAAGATCTCGCTTATGTTTCTGAGGCAAGGATTGCCCATGAGATTGGTGAATGTAGTTAATGAAATGTCTCCTTCCCCAAATCTTAGAATACCATCAGCTCAACTGGCACAGAGCTGGTATACAAGTATTTGAGGTCTTCGGGAATCGCTTGGCTTTAAGGATGAAAATGTTGAAGGTGCTAATGGTGTTTGTGTTTTCACAGACATGGTGGCAATGACCCGGAAGAGACACAAGGGTATCGACATGGCTCTGGGTATGATTAAGCACAGGACTGCTTTGGGAAGACCCCACCCCCAGCCAGAAAGTTAAGTACATTTTGGATATTTCTATATGAATTGCATTTCAGTTAGAATGTTGCTCAATTCACTACTCTTTCTTGTCGTCTTATCTTTGTAATTAATATACCATTTCAAAATTTTCTTGCAAAAGATTATTGCACATAGTTCTTTATAGAGCTCTACAAATCCACTCTAAATGTACTTGTGATTAATGTCAGAGGAAAATTTTATACTTGTTATAAAACAGAGGGCAAAGTGGTGGCTCCCAAATTAGATGATTTCAGTATTAACTGGGGGGAGTTTTGAGAAACAGAGTTTTCCTCTGTCCTGCCCAGACATGAGTGTGGGAATCTCAATTAAATTTAAAAATCTTCCCAGTTTAGGAAACCACTGTTTTAAATGACTGGTAATACCAAATTTGCCAAAGTAGCAGAAAGGTCTGTAGGTTTTCATTTTCACATATTAAAAGGTCATACTTCCAGACTCTTTAAGAGAAACAAAGTGAATCTCCAGCCAAAGCAATTAGAAGATAAAGCAGCAAATTAGAAATGAAACAAAATGACTACATAAAAATCATTTTCTGAAGTATTTGAGCCATAAATGTGTAAGTCCTCTAATAAAAGTTACATTTTATGTAATATCCAGATATTTTCATCAGGAAAAAGACAAGATTGTTCATCTCAAAAGTAATTATTTTCATTTGAATGGTGATTTGTTCTT
>NW_007729914.1:139698-153053 GCF_000696425.1 Galeopterus variegatus
AGTTTAGGAAACCACTGTTTTAAATGACTGGTAATACCAAATTTGCCAAAGTAGCAGAAAGGTCTGTAGGTTTTCATTTTCACATATTAAAAGGTCATACTTCCAGACTCTTTAAGAGAAACAAAGTGAATCTCCAGCCAAAGCAATTAGAAGATAAAGCAGCAAATTAGAAATGAAACAAAATGACTACATAAAAATCATTTTCTGAAGTATTTGAGCGATAAATGTGTAAGTCCTCTAATAAAAGTTACATTTTATGTAATATCCAGATATTTTCATCAGGAAAAAGACAAGATTGTTCATCTCAAAAGTAATTATTTTCATTTGAATGGTGATTTGTTCTTATATATACTTTGATGTATAATATCTCTTTTGGTCTTCAAAACAGTGAGAGAGAGAGAGGAACGGCTCTATCATCCTCATTGTGAGACTCTCAGTTTGTCTCAAGGTTGCAGGGAGTTTGAGCCAAGGCACAGAAACCCATGTGTTCTGCTAAGTTTGAGAAGCAGAACCAAGTTAGGAGGTTGTGTTGTTAGTCACACCTCATATTCTTTCAGGGTACCAGGGAAATATATAATGCATTTATCATAATGTTTGTAGTAAAGGCTTACAATTTAAAAAGGAATTTATGTATACCTAGAAAATATTTGGAGGTGAAACTCTCATTCCTTAAAGGATTACTTAAAATAACAATGCTACATAAATTTGTAGTTTGGGAGGGATGTCAAAGGGCATTTAGTCCAGTTCCCTCACTTTGTAGATGAAGATCCCAAAGCTCAGAGGGTGGTGTGGTTTGCATAGTGACTCATAGCTTATCTGATCTATTTTTGGAAAAAGAACATCTGTCCTAATTTATTTTTCCATAGCTATGGATTTGTTAAAACGACTGAAATACACTAATGGGTTATTTATGTTAGTTCAAGTTATTCCTACTTTTAACTTTAAATTTCACTTTTCATGCAACAGTGGAATATTTTATAACACTCTGAATCAAAGCAATTTCTTTCTTTTCTAAGTAAGATATTGTATGACAGAGGTAAAGTTAATTATTTCACTCATGAAGGATTCCACCATTCCCAAAATTAAAAGTTTGCTTTCTTTATTTGAGCACTACACATGGTGATTTCAAAGGAGCAGCAAAGTTAAAATTTTACTTTTTTCTTCATAAACTGTTTTTACTTTGCTATTAAGGTAATGAACGGAAAATTACATAAAGTAATATTTCAAGGAAGCTTTCTACTGGTTGGTTTTAAATCACTGTGTTCCCTGAGAAGTTTTAATGTTTAAATTCTTTACCAGGTATTATATTCATCAGTATCTGATTAATTAATTGTGGCACAAAAGTGTATTGAAAGATAAGAAATGAATACTATGTGCTTTTTACAACCTGAACAGGTAATAAATGTGGCAATATTTTAAGGGAGTGTATTAGTCCGTTTGTGTTGCTATAACAGAAATACCTGAGACTGGGTAATTTTTAAAGAACAGAGGTTTACTTGGCTTACAGCAGTGTCGAGGTCTTTTAAACAACCAGCTCTTGTATCTAGGTACGAAAATTGCCTCAATAGGATTGTTATAAATTCCCCTAGGAGTATTGTGTGGAATAAATATTAATGCCTTTTAATTGCTTTATAGTTTACACTATTGACATGCAGCATCACAACCACTTTTAAAGATAAATATTACTCAAGAGAATAAATTCACTTCCAAATTTACTCCAAAATAATTTCTAAGAATTGCATTTGTGTTCTAGTTTCTTTCTCAGAGAACGAATCTTTTATTTGGGAATATAAAAGAATGAAAAGGTTTGTCAAACTTTATTTTTTTGTAGAAAGCTTGGCTACCCATATTTGACCATTATAAGATAATTAGAAAAAGTTAATAATGATGGACAGTGTAGGTCACTGGCACAAAGTAATCTTTTTTGAGGTCATTTACATCTGCTTTTCTTTTAGAAAACAACACATTTTTCTGGTTAACAATTTTGATGAGAAATTTATGAACCAGGTTGCTGCTTAGAAAATGTGGCCTATCAGAGACTTCAGCTGTATGCCAGCACTTGGTAGATAACCACTCTTTTCAATGAAATGTGAGTGGTTTATATATTATCAATTTTGGGTCTACCTTCAGAAAACAGTAATAAATAGTACCAGCTATCCACGGAAAACAAAAGCTCATTATTTTTTCCTCACTTC
The DNA here is from genome assembly GCF_000696425.1 of Galeopterus variegatus. NCBI lineage: Eukaryota > Metazoa > Chordata > Mammalia > Dermoptera > Cynocephalidae > Galeopterus > Galeopterus variegatus. The sequence continues at coordinate 141,894 of NW_007729914.1, forward strand.
CCTTGATGTTCTAGTTACTGATATGATCCTTAAGAGGTTCTAATAAGTATTTGCAAATTCTTCCAGCTTTCTCCCTCCTTTCTCAACAAAGTCTTCAGTCCCTAATCCCCTCAGCTACTCTCTGCCAATGATTAGACAACATTTCTAGATACCGTCACACCGGGGGTTAGGGCTTCAACATAGGAATTATGGAGAGGACACAAACATTCAGTCCATTGTAAGACTTGTGCACCATGCACAAATCCCACATGTCGGGATGGCTCACTTCACAAAGACCATGAGACAGAGACCATTACAATCAAGCAAGAGGAGTTTATTCCAGCATGCTGGGGTCACCCAGTCTCATGGACAAGAGCGACCGTGAGCTCTTAACACAAGCACTTTTTATAGTTTTTTTTTGACAGACTTTAGCAACAGGATGAGTTGCATACTGCTTACGTGTTATCTGAGGCGAACTTTAGATTTATTGGTGGGCTTTAGTGGCTGGCACCCCAATAAGGAACAGTGTATTTCCCAATCGTTTATCTTCCTTGTGGTCTGGCCAGGTGGCCTCTAGATAAGGAACTTGTCAGTTTCTGGAACCTGGTGATGATTACTCTCTTCCTCGAATTTAGCATGCCTGGGCCCGCCTTGACTATGCTTGGCTTCTGCATTAACCCCTTAGAAGCTGCCTTACTTAAAATTACATTAGTTATGTTTTTCCGTTTTTGGCAAGCATTTGTACAGAAGCAAATTGCGCATGTTAAATTTATACTTTTCTTCTACACCATAACACTAGAGAACTGGTGGTGGTTTGGGGGCCTTGAAAGTAGTCATTTAAGTGAGTTAGTGAGCAGAACTCCAGGAGATGGAGGCAGATGGGAACACTTCCTGTGGGAAGAGAGAATTGAAACATACTTGATTCAAGGTCAACAGATAAAATTCCACGAGTGGAGTGAATGTTACCATAGACTATTCTCTCTTTCTGAAATACCTGCTAACTCTGGTTCATGAATTTATGTTTGGAACTCCAGGGTGAAGTACTATAGAGAGAATTGAAACATACTTGATTCAAGGTCAACAGATAAAATTCCACGAGTGGAGTGAATATTACCATAGACTATTCTCTCTTTCTGAAATACCTGCTAACTCTGGTTCATGAATTTATGTTTGGAACTCCAGGGTGAAGTACTACAAAAAGAAACTAAGAACATCAAATGTCCTATAGTTGTACTTTCTTGGGAGAAATTGATAGTATAATGTACCAATAGCCTTGATGCTATGGCTTTTATTCTGAAAGGAATCCATGCTAGACCTTTGTTTAATGAACAGAAGAATGTCTGTGGCTTCTGAAATAAATGGAGGCCATCAGTGCCCTTAACACTGTTGTAGCAGACACTGGACATTGGTAGCCTTGGTTCAGGTGTTAGCAGGCAATGGGGTACCTTTGGTACAGACCATTAAGGGTGTTTTGGGGGCAGTGGAAACCTAAACTGTAGCATAACACATGTATTCAGAGAGGAAAGGAAGAAAGGGTGGAGTCATAAAGTGCTTGTGAGGATCCTGTTTCTGTAAACATGTTAATCTCTAGAGATTCTGTAGAGGGTAAAGCGAGATAATAGGACTTATAGATAATATATGCAGAATACCTAATGTGTGCTTCGCCCTAGGCTAAGTTCCTAACATTAAATCTCTTAGTAATCCTATGAAGTAGGTACTAAAATTGTTTTCCCATATTACTGATTAGTACCTTGCCAAGATCATTTAGCATGTGAGAGCTGGCATTAGAAGCAACACAGTTTGACTCTATATTTTTATACTTGTGCTTTTTAAGACTGCTGGAATTCCTGTACTTTGTGTAAGTACTACTGTGATTCTAGATTCTGCCTTCAAGCAAAGACGGATTTTGAAATTCAGGTTTATTTAATGGGTGCACAATAAAGTTTGAGGGATTAAAGCAATGAAAATGAAACGTTTAGCCTGTGGGTAAAATATTATCTTTAACTTATTGCATCTTGTGATATTATTGTAGCCCATTGATAGAGATCAGAGAGCAAGTTCCTTCCTTCCCTGTACTTTGAAGTGTGCATTTATTCATTTATCAATTCAAAACAGTTATTTTAAATGTCTAGCTACCATATACCAGACATTATAGTGGGCGTATAGATGCAGTCATAAATAAAAATAGATAGAAGCTCTTCTAGAAAAATTAATTTCTAGCAAGTAAGTAGCAGCTAAAAATCTGTGAACAGTGGTTAACTTATTGATTAGCAGTTTCAAAGAGCAGTGTTTTGAGGTGATAAATGTTCTGTGACCCAGTTAAAGAACGAACATAGAGTGACTTAAAAACCAATTAACATATACTGCAGGATCTGATGAACTGTTATCTTCTTTCTGTTTATCCCTCTGTTTTGTGTTTCTGTTGTCTTATCTTTCTGTCTATGTCCCCATACTCTTTTCCTCTTCCACTTTCACTCTCTTCAATAAGTTTAATTAAATGGAATACAGCTAAATTATATTTATTTATTTTTCTTTTCCCCATTGTTCCCGAAAGCTGAGGTTGATAAAGATTGGTGTTTGGCTTTTTTTTTTTCCTTTTGTTTTTTTTCAGTTCTAAATTGTTATATAAGGCCTTCTGGGAAGAGGAGACCTCTTCAGCAGAAAGAGCACCTGCCAAATGACTAGGCATCCATCGGCAGATGGAATGGGAAAAGGAGCAGGGGCATTGGTGACCCCCAAAAGCAAGTGAAAGAATCCATGAGAGAAAGAGACCGCTTTAAACATGTTCCAGCTCCAAAGAGAACTGAAGCTAAAATTCCACATTATCCATCAGTGAGAAAGTTCTTACCTCTTCATACTTTACCTGTCTTTTGCTCTTTCCTAGCATGTTTTCTGATAAAGAGAAAAGACCAATTATAAACCCCTCTCCCAACCGAGGTAGAATAGGGAAGTTTTAACTTTAAACAAAGATTGAAGTTTTGACTATTACGTGGGACAGGGCATTTTAATGACTAAATTGAGAGTGAATTGTATGACCTAAAATGACCTGAGAACATTTTATGTTGTTTAAACGGAATCTGAAATTCATGGAGCTTGCCTGAGTCCTCGTCATAGAGCCAGGAATTAGTTAGCCTGAAAGATCAGAAGAAAGGGGCAAAGAGACAAAAATAATTTTGCTTTCTGAAAAGTTTGCTGTATGATATTATCCCACGCATTACTACAGTTACATTTGAACATATATGAGAATATCTCTAGGGTGTATTCTGCGAGTAGATTTTCTGGGACATAGGTTATGTACATATTTAACTTTTAATTATAATGCTGTATTGTTTTTGACCAAGTTGGCCTTGAGGTTTCCCTCAGGCTGACTAAACTTTATTTAGAGGGGTTCCTTCCTTCTTACAGGGCCTTGACCTTACTGTCATGCAGTACCTTACAGAGTCTTGATGACCCATCTAGGTAAGTTCCTCCTTTCCCTTTTCTGAGAACATCTACTTAAGGAAATTTGTAATTGTAAATCTTTTCTCTGCTCCCTTGAGATGTAAATCCTATTAAAGCCTCTTTTACAACCCAGGAATGTCTTTCTCAAAGACCTGAAATCCATTCCTTTGAAATATAACTACCAAGGTGGATAGAGCCCCTATCTCCCAGTCTCTGTGGGAGGGTAGGAGCCTAAAGTCACTGGGTGCTTTGCTTCAAGTCCTAAAACTACTTGCTATGGATAAAGACATAAATATCTCGCTATATAATATACATAATAAAGAGGGTTTACTTTTCCTTTGAATAAAGCCAATTAGTGAACATAGATGTCCTATGATTACCCTCATTCCATCCTTTTGTCAGTGGAATTGAGTTCAAACTGAGCTAAGGTCTCTCTCCCCTCCTGGAGTAGCTTTTAATAAAGTCTTCCTTGCCTGTTTGACTTTGTCTGGTAGTTTTTGCTTTGACATTTTCCAATTGCCTTATCATCAGCAGTACATGAGAAATTCTGTCATTCTAATCTCTTGCCCCAAGTTGGCATTTTAGACTATTTCTTTCATCATGCTGAATGTGGAGTTACATTTCACTTTAAATTTCATTAGCATTTTACTGATACAAAACTGATCACCTCTCTTTTCATATGCTTAATGGATCTGCATATTTTCATCTTCTGTGAAATGCTTGATCAAGTTATTTGCTCATTTCTGTTTCTTGTTTTTTTCTTTGTCTTGTTGGTTTAGACATTCCCCATATACTTAACATATTATCCCTTTGTTGGGTATGTGTGTAGCACATATCATTTCCCAGGTATACACATGTATACCTGCTTAATATGAGAGTCTTGTGAAGAGTAGAAGACATCCATTCAATGTAGTCAATTTTATTTTTATTTCATAAAGAGTTTGTAATTCTGTATATGTTTGAAAAATCTTCCTTTGCATTGTGCTTATAATGGTGTTCGCCTGTATTTTTGAAATTTTGATTTTCATATATGTCTTTCATTCACCTAAGTCAGATAGGAGGTACGGATCCATATTATTTTTTCATGTAGCTGTATAATGTTCCTGAGACCACTTGTGCATGCTTTATATAATTATAAAACAAAGTTAAATTAAAAATAAATCCCTAATGGGCCGGCTCGTGGCTCACTCGGGAGAGTGTGGTTCTGATAACACCAAGGCCCCGGGTTCGGATCCCACATAGGGATGGCCGGTTCGCTCACTGGCTGAGCGTGGTGCTGACAACACCAAGTCAAGGGTTAAGATCCCCTTACCGGTCATCTTTTAAAAAATAAATAAATAAATAAAATAAATCACTAAAAATTGTATGAAAAGTATCAGAAGTGAACCTAAGTAATGATCTGCTAACTTTGATTTATTTTAAATTACTGTATTTAATTTAAAAAACAGTAATTTAGCTATACATCCTCGTGGGATATATTGTAAAGGCAAAACAAATAGAAAATATTTGAAACTGTTTTCAGTGATATTCCAGGTAACAACATTGGTATTATTAGTATTATGAAATAACAATGAATGTGTATATGTATGAATATATGTACACAAATATGGCATATGTTATAAAATAAATTACGTAGTTAGGTTAATAATAAGTATCAATGGGATGTAGGGAATGTGAGATGTGGAACAAATATCCTAATTTGTTCTATAAATAAATGCAGGACAAAATAAGAAAGGGAGAGGTAACCTAGAACTTTATGTTATAAAGCTTAATTTATAAATTAGGTACAGTGATAGATTAGCAACAATAACTAATAATAAAATATAATTATAACTATGTATTATAATAAAAATTATGTGAATGTCATCTCTTGCTCTCTCAAACAATCCTGTTGTACTGTACTCACCCTTCTTTTGTGACAGTATGAGATAATAAAATGCATATGTGATAAGATGAAGTGAGGTGAATGAGATAGGCATTGTGATGTGACGTTAGGCTACTATCGACCTTCTGATGGCATATTAGGAGGATCATCTGCTTTGTGTGATGTCCATGTCTGGCTGTCAGGAGCAGATGATGTCCATGACTAATGGTCTACAGCAAGTTGAGTATACAGTGTGGATACATTGCACAAAGAGATGACTCAAATCCCAAGAAGGACAGAGTGGGATGACATTAAATTTTTTCATGCTGTACAGAATTGCGTGCAATTTAAAATTATCTGGAATTTTCGTTTTAATATTTATAAACGTTATTTATTTATTTAATATTTATAAAAATTTCTGGAATTTTTCTTTTAATATTTTTGAACTATACCTGACTGTGGGTAACTGAAATCATAGAAAGTATAAGCATGGATCAGGAGAGACTACTGTAAAATTATGCTCAGCAGCTATGTGCATGTTTTCAAAAATTTTGACTTTATTAAAAAATGATCTAAATAATATGATTGTATTGATATAATTGTAGTATAAATTCAATTTCAAAAATTGAAGTGAGGTTTATTAAGCTATGTGTTGGTCAGTTTTCCATTACTTATAACAGAGTATCTAATATTGAGGTAATTTATGAGAAAACAAAATTTATTCCTAACAGTTTTGGAAGTTGCAAAGTCTGAGGTCCAGGGGCACATCTTGTGAGGGCCTTCTTGTTGGTAGGGACTCTCTGCAGAGGCCCTGGGTGACATAGGATATCACATGCAGAGAACGGCAAGAACATTTTCATGTGCTCTCCTTATGAAGTCACCGCTCCACACCCATGATAACTCATTAATATTTTAACCCGTTAATGGGTTAACCTGTTCATGAGGACAGAGCCCTCCCTATCCAATCAGATCCTAAAGGTTCTGCCTTTCAACAGCACCACATTGGGAAATGAAGCATGAGCTTTGGAGGGGACAAACATTCAACCCATATCAAGCTGATTAATTAACGATCCTGAAATAATCATTATCCTTTCAAAAATGAGGAATGAATGTGAAATGTCATAAAAATTTGGGTCCCAAAGAAGTTGTCCTTTGGCTGTAACTGTAATAAAACACCTAACTTAGATTGAGTGTTGACTAGGTACCAACCATTGTATGGCACACTTTGTATAATTAACCTGTCATATTTCCCAAACTGTTAGGGAAATTTTATAATCTCCCAACGGCATGTTAAAAAAAAAAAAAAAACACCGGAGGATTAGAAGACTGATTTGCCCAATGTCACTTAGCTTGAAAGTGGCACAGTCTAGGTTTGGATCAAGGAGGACAGAGCCATTCTAGAGCTTGATGCAGATATAACATTTTAATATTTTTTTTATTTCTAAATTAGGAAGAAATCATATAAAAGATAAGTGTGAGTAAGAGATGCTAAAGTGCAAGTTCAATGCTGATGAGGAAAAAAAAAAAATAGAAAAAGTATATAAGGCTCCTGGGATTAACATGGTGGTTTACTTTGCTAGGTGAAGTAAGCTCAGAAAACAAATAGCTATAATCATTTGCAAGACAATTGTAGTGGATTGAATTATGCCCCCCCAGAACACAATGAAGCTTGAATTGTGTTCCCCGAGTTTTATGTATTAGAAACTTAGCCCCCACTGTGACTGTTAAGAAGGTGGGAAATCCTATTACGGTGATTGAAAAGTGGAGCCTTGAAGAGGTGACTGGATTGTAGGATCATGTGGTAGTGAATGAATTAAAAATGGTGGTCAGGGGTGTGGTTCTGGGGACTTTAAAAGAAGAGGAGAGTCTGTATTTCTCTCTCTCTGCTCTCCCTGCTTTCACCACCTTGCAATGTGAGACCCCTGTTTCACTGTCGCCACTGCCAGATGGACTTTGGACTCCCAGCCTCAGAAACTGTAAGCAAAAAACTTCATTTTATTTATAAATTACCCAGTTCCACGTATTTTGTTACAGCAACACAAAACGGACTAATACAAGAATTTTGGAGTAAGTTTAATTGGAAAAAGGCATCTAAATGCTATAAGCTAAGTTAGTGCAAAATTTGGCATCATTGAGCATGCCAAATATGGTGAAGAAAGCTAAAATACTTTGCTTTATGACCAAAAAATAATAATAATAATAATAATAATAACACCAAAAAACCAACAACTCAAAATAAATTGATTATTATCCTAGGTACAAAAATTCCATCAATACCTGTAACATACATAACTGTATGATATCTATGTATGGTATTTGTAACAACACCTCATCAATTTACTAGCATCTTTTCAGAAAAAAAAAAAGGGGAAGAAAAGAGTTAGTGTACTTAATGTTCATATCAATTTTTTGAAGCTCTGTGTTGAAAGATTTAGAACTACAAATAATACGATTTGTTGATTAATAGCAGTTGAAATATACGTTAGGATGCATTAGAATAATTCTAGATACCTGCTTTTTCTCTATTTTTAAATTCTGTCAGTGGATATTAACTATTTTGAGGCTGTAAAAATCCATCAACACAATATTCAAAGATTCACAAAGTAAAAATCCTGAAAAATGCTCAGATGTTCACAGTAATGTTTCATATGATTACAGGAACATCACACATGCTGTAAAGGCAATAGATGGCCTCACAGGGACATGTGGACTTCAGATCAGAAAAAAACGTTTGTGTGTTGGCTTATAATTATTGTAGGAAGATTAATATTTAATATTTGGTAATTTAAAAGTTTTATAAAAAGAATTATATATTTATAAAAAGAGTACAGTTGACTGAATCCTAAATGTTTCATAGCTAGAAAAGCCAAGAAATTGTCTCATCCATTCCAATAAGGGACTTCCATTCATCAAAAAAACACATGTAGTACTATATATTATCTATTGAGACATATATGTGTGCAAAAGCATAAAAACAGACTGAAATATACACATATAATTTACTATAGTGGTTGCTTCCATTTAGGAGTTCTTGGAATTGGGGCAGAGGATAGTGCATTATTGCTTCTGGTTTTTTATTCCAAAATTAGTCTTGAAGTATATGTGACATAAACTTAACACTTGTCACCTCTAAATTCTATATTCATAGATACTTTTATTACTTGTACTTTTTATATTTAAAAATCTCAGCTTTAAAAGTCTATATGCAAACAAAGACTGACAAGCTCTTCTCATTGTTTCCCTGAAGAGCAGGATAATTGAAGGTTGGCTTCTTTTGGACTAGAAAGACACTAGATTGAATGTTTGATTACAAAACTGGTACAACAGTAGAAATGAACTACAGGTTAGTGGGATGTCTTCAGAGTGTAGCGATCAAAATTCAGATGGATCTGAGCTGATATCATGGATCTGCTACTTATTCCTCTGTTAGGTTGAGGATGATACTAACAACTTTGATTCCCAAATGTATCATCTATAAAATTGGAATCATAATAACACTTACTGCATATAGTTATAATTAAAATGAAGTGAAATAAAGCTTGAGATGGACTTAGAACAGTGAATGAAAATTATTATTGCTATTGATACTTCATATTGTTGCTGTGTTGCCCCCAAGATTCCTGAGGGGGTTTCTTTACTGTCGGGTCTGCTGCCGGCTGACACGAGCAGCCCTTGCCTCACTATCAGTCTCTCCCTTGGTGTTCCTTCTGGTGGGCGAGCAAATTGCCCGGATTCCTTTTTCCCTCCAGTCCCTGTTGGGAGGAGACAGGGGAAGAGAGCCGTGAAGAGAGGTGAGCACAGCCATCGGCCCCAACCAGCCTGTTAAAGGACACTCAGACACGGCAGGGGTTCTGTCGAGCAGTTCCGTTTATTAACACACAAGCACTTGCTTTTAAAGGCAAATGGGGAAGGGAGGTTTTTACATCCTCCAATCAGCTTAAAGGTTATGAGAGCATGCATCCTTTCTCAATGCCTAGCTATTACAGTCACGCAGTGTTCACAAGCACAGAAGCACGTATTTGGACAATAAGGGCTAAGGCAAGGTTCCCGCAGATACTCCCACCCTACTCCCTCCCGGTGCCATCTTAGGTTGCCACGTTAATACGCTCTTGTGGGCCCACAATGGCACCGCTTGTAATGTCACTTAAGGTGGCATTAGTTTTTAAGGCCTGACACTTTACCTCTTGGTACCTGGCTTCTTTTCCATTATAACACTATTTAGTTCATCCATGTAGTTACATATCTCAGTAGTTCTTTTTTTTTGCTTAGTCATATTCCTTTTTATGCAAATAATTGTATTTGCTTGCATAAATATATCATTTATTTATTCACTGTTTGTTTATTCACCATTTGTTTATTCACTGTTCTGTTAATAGAATTTGGGGATTTTTCTTTTCAGTTTTGTGCTATCATGAATGAAAATGCACTAAACATTTTTGTACAAGTTTTTTTGTTTATGCATATTTTTATTTCTTTGTGTAAATATACAGAAGTGGAACTGCTATGTCATGACCTTTAATGTATAACTATCTAAACTATTTTCAGTTTTTCAGTGTAGTTGTACATTTTATATTCTCAATAACAACGTATGAGAGTGGCAATTATTCCTCATCTGCTCAATGTTTTGTGTTCTTACTCCTTTTAATTTTAACCAAATTCGTGGGTGTGAAGTCCTATCTTACTGTGATATTAATTATAATTTTCCTGATAACTAATGTTGATCCTTCACCATATTTGGGGTGAATGTAGTTTCCTCCATGAAGTGTCCGTTCAAGTCAGTTTCCCTACTTCTATTTCTATTGGGTTGTTAGATTTTTATTATTGATTTTTATAAGATCTTCATATATTCTAAACACAAGTTTGTTATCATGTATATGAATTATAAACATTTGCTCCCATTCTGTGGCTTGTCTAATCATTTTCTTGGTAGTATTTTTTGAATAGCAGAATTTTACAATTTCGATGTACATGTTATCAATTTTTTTCTTTTATGGTCAGTCATTTTTATTATCTTTGCCTATTCAAGCTTGTGAATCTAATCTCCCGTACTTTCTTCTAGGGGCTTTATAGTTTTAGATTTCACATTTAGTTTCATGTTGCAGCTTGAATTTTATTTATGTATTTATTTGAAGAAAAGTGTCAAGATTCATTCCTTTCCAGATGGTTATATAGCAATGCCAGCAACATTTGTGAAAGACTTTTCCCATTGAATTACCTTGGCACCTTGGTAAAAAACTGTGGAATATACTATAAAGCATATGTACTTCACAGGGCCTGGTTTTCCAAAGCCTTGCAGTTTTAAATATCGACCTTGTGGAGGACTGGAAATTTTCCTCAGGCTATAAGTCTCTGGTGTAAGATAAAGACTTGTGGCACAGCAAGGTTGCTGGGTCAAGGGAAAACTAGTTACTGATTGTTATGTAAAGATACTGAGAAAATACTGTAATAAGGAATGTTTGCTAAGATTGAGCTTTTGTTAATTGCCTTACTGGAATGTCATCTGGCTTGTTTCACTGAAAGTTACCAGCCTATATTGTTAAACTATAACCCCACCTATGTTCTATTTCTGTAACTTCCTGGTATGGAAAATAAATGCAAGAAGAGAACCCCAATTTGGGGTTAATTTCCCGAGGAAGGGATGCCTCTTGCTGGAGGGTCCCATGGAAGTTAACCACTTTGGGGCTTCTCACTGCTCAGAAGAGATGGGCTTTGAGTAATCCTTTGCATCTCCATCACCCAGGGGAAGTGGGGTGACAAATCCATGGGGGATGAAGCAACACAAAGCAACCAAAAAAAAAAAAAAGAACAATTGATTTATAAATTTGTGTCTATTTCTGGGCTTCTGTTTTGTTCCATGGTTATATGCATGTGTCTAC
>NW_007729914.1:153978-158879 GCF_000696425.1 Galeopterus variegatus
CAGCCTATATTGTTAAACTATAACCCCACCTATGTTCTATTTCTGTAACTTCCTGGTATGGAAAATAAATGCAGGAAGAGAACCCCAATTTGGGGTTAATTTCCCGAGGAAGGGATGCCTCTTGCGGGAGGGTCCCATGGAAGTTAACCACTTTGGGGCTTCTCACTGCTCAGAAAAGATGGGCTTTGAGTAATCCTTTGCATCTCCATCACCCAGGGGAAGTGGGGTGACAAATCCATGGGGGATGAAGCAACACAAAGCAACCAAAAAAAAAAAACAATTGATTTATAAATTTGTGTCTATTTCTGGGCTTCTGTTTTGTTCCATGGTTATATGCATGTGTCTACATAAAAAAACACTTTGTCTATGAACTAAGACAGTTTTATCTCTACCTTACAAACTCTAGGCATTTTATTTTTTTCTTGACTTTTTCAAAGTCTAGGTCCTTTAGTACATTTTCTAGAATTGCTGAGAGCAAATGTCCTTGTCTCTCTTACAATTCAGGGGAAAAATGTTAATTTTCACCACAAGGAGTGATGTTAGCTATAGATTATCCATAAATGCCCTTTAACAGATTGTTTCCTTATATTCTTAGATTTTGGGTGCTACTATCATGAATGGATATTCTCCTGAATTTTGTCATATGGGTTTTCTCCTTTTATTTTCTCTTTTAATTTAATAGGGTGGATTGCACTGACCGAGTTTCACATATTAAGCTATTGTTTTACTCCTGGAATAACTCCACTTTATGATGCTTTATTTGCCTTGTAAATTGTGAGATTCCATTGTTAATATTTTTTAATGATATCCATGTTTATGGTAATGAGGGATATCCATTTGTAAATTTATGGTCATGTAATTTCAGATTTTGTTTAGTGCATTATTGGTCCTGTAGACTTGATTTGGTATGTGTTTCTTCCTTTAATATTTTTTCAAGAGTTTGTAAGTGACTTTCTTTGTGTGAATTTGTGGACTATGGATTTAATACCTTTAAAATATTTTCTATTTCTTCTTGGGTCCATTTCGATAAGTTATGATTTTTAAGAAATTTGTCCATATCACCTAATTTATTGGCCAAAAATTGTTTGAACTTATATATCACCCATAAACTGTTTGAAATTGTATATTCCTTTGATATTCTTTAGGATCTGTAATGACATCCTCTTTTTTATTCCTGATAGTGTTAATTTGAGTCTTCCACAGATAACGCTAGGGATTTATCAATTTTTAGCCTTATTAAAGAATCAAATTTAGTCTATTGATCTCTATTTTTTTCTTTATTTGATTTCTTATCTTTATTTTCTTCCTTCTGCTTGAGTTTATTTTGCTTTTCTTTCATTATCTTCTTGAGATCGAAATTGAGCTAATTAATATTAACTCTTTCATTTCTTCTAATATAAGCATTTAATGGTATAAATTTCCCTTTAGCCAATGCTTTAGCTGCATCTCACAAATTTTGACATGTTGTATTTTTATTCACTTCAAAGTACTCACTAGTTTTTCTTCTTTGACTTATATTTTATTAGGAAGAGAATTGTTTAGTTTCCAAGTATTTCTGATTCTACATATCAGGTTTTATGGATTTCTAATTTAATTCCATGGTATTCAGATAATATACCCTGTAAGATTTAACACTTGTGAAAGTGACTGAGAATTACTTTAGCCCCTTGCTATGGTCTACTTTTTAAAAAACCTATGTGCCCTTGAAAATAATGTGTTTTCTGTAATTGTTGGATATTGTATTCTAAAAAGATCAATCATGTCAAGGCAATTTGTGGTTTTTAAAAAAGTTTTTTATATACTCCCTGATTTTTAAAAATCCTATCTTAAGTAATGGGATAACCATATTTTGCATACAATTTCAAGAATTTGGGCCAGCCAGTAGCCCAGCTGGTTAGAGAGTGGTGCTGATAACACCAAAGCCAATAGTTTAATGCCTGTACTGACCAGCTGCCAAAAACCAAAAACAAACATAACAAACCAAACAAACAAATACTCCAACAGTCTAGGTCAGGTTTTACGAAGACACACACTTGAATTGTGATTAGCAGATAATGTATAACTTATGGTGCACACTAATCAACTCTTGTACAGGTTAGTTGCTAGTTAGAGGGATGTACTAAATTTGTCCAGGTTATTTTCCCTAAGTAGGCAGGTGGTTCTTGTATTGACTGTGCTAGGTAGTGTTGTGACTACCTTCACTGGTTTCCTAACCATATGATTTTTCATAAAGGCCTCAGAAGGTCATCAGGTAGATATCCTGCTGAGAAAACACAGGTCACTGGATCCACAGCTCGTTTACCAGTTTGCCCTTAGTGAATGGCTAAGTAGACCAGTGAACCAAAGTTACATGAAGATTCAGAGACAGTCAGCAAACCTGTGCAACTGCTGTTTTGCCTGCATCATCACTTGTGCTGGGAGCAGATTTGTTTACTCTTTAACTCATGATTAATGAGAGACAATGTACCATATTTTGCCTAATGGTCTGTCATTTTATTAATTTGATTTAGAATTTTTCTTTATTTCCATGAATACATATGGGAAGGACAGTTGGGGGCAGAGAAAGGCAGAAAATGTTCAGTCTTACGTGGCAAAACAGATGCTGCCTGACTGGAAGTAAGAAATATATAAATTGTTTGATTAATCCTTGTCAGCAACCTAATGTCTGCTCGCAAAAAGCAAATTGGTGTATTCTGTCAGTACTGACAATTTTGTTTCTAATCTTATCTTTTGCTTACCCATATCAGGGATTTTCAAAATGTTTTCCAACAAAAAATTTTATCCCTGGTAATGAGCAGTTTCACAAAATTCTCAGTAAGAAATAAAAGGTAATTTATAACCAGTCAAGCCTGTGTGCTTGAGGGTCTCAAAAGATTTCTAAATAGTAGAGGATGGCAAAAAATGGAAGCTGATTCTTTTCATATTTAACCACCTTAAATAAAAAGTTATTTTCAATCTACTGTACAATTTCATGTGATCTTAATCAAAATATACTAAATGTAATGGGAGAGAGACAGGATGGAATTAATAGTCACTTAGAAATTAATACTTTTTTTCATAAAAAGCAAAAATCAATTTCTCACAATACTGCTGGCTGAGAAGTCCAAGATCAAGTTACCAGCAGATTTGGTGTCTAGTGAGGGCTCACTTCCTGGTTAATGAAAGCATCTTCTCACTGTGCTCTCCTGTGGCTGAAGAGCAAGGCCACTCTCTCTTGGGACTTTTTATAAGGACATTAATCCCATTTTAGAGGGCTCTGCCCTCATGACCTAATTACCTTCAAGTGCATACCTCCTAAATCCATCACATTGGTGATTGGGTTTCAACATATGAATTTTAGGAAGACACAACATTTATTTATTTATTTTTGCCCGGATTGAAATACGAAAAGAAAAAAGAAACTAATACATTTTTAACTTCAAGGCAGAGAGCAGTGTGTTCCAAGCACTGTGTTCCAAGCTGCCCCCATGTTACCTCGTTCAATCCTTAACTACAGTCTTTTCAGACGAGCAGTTTTAGCCCCAGTTTAGGAAAAAGGAAACTGAGCTCCAGGGAAAGTTAATGCCTGCTGCTCTAAGACAATAGTTAATCTCTTCTACCCTCAGACAATAAATACAAAATCAAAGATGTAAATCCAACTCTCTACAGTTCCAGAGAAATACTAATTCTTCTACTGCAATGTAATATCTCCTCGCCTTTCCTTCATTGGTCCACGGACATTATTATCTCAGGCACTGTACTGAATTATTAGATGGAGTTATATTTAATTTTATTTAAATTTAATGCAACAAAAACAATCTAAAGTGAAACTTTTGAAATTCAAATACATTTTTTTTCTAGAAGAAATATTCCTAAGAAGTGTCTGTAATGTTAAGACATAGTAAAAGCTATTAAAATATTAATGCCATGCTTTTAAACCACATGATTTAATTTTAGTTGGTCACAATTGATAAAGTAGCTCTTCTCTCTGAAAGATGGTGGCCTCAGCTTTTTAAAACCCCTCTCATTGCCTCACTATTACTTCCAAGTTTTTGTTTACCATATTTTTATATTATCTCAATTTATAATTATAACATTTTGAAATCCTAACTCCCATAGTTATTTAGTAATAAGATTAGTTCTACATTTAGGGAAGTCAGTCCTCATCACTGGTTACTTACATAATTTCTAGACATTTATTTTAATTGTCTGAGTTCCATTTTTTAAACTTAAAATTTTGAGATAATAGAAATAATGCAGAGTGATCTTCTGTACTCTTTACCCAATTTTCCTAAATTGTAACATCTTACAGAACTGTAGTAAAATATCACAACTAGTGTAATAGCATTGATACAGTCAAGAAATGGAGCATTTCCATCACCAACAGAATGTCTCATATTGCCCTTTTATAGCCACAATCGCTTCTCTCTTCCTCCACACCCTCCTCATCCTCTGGGAGCCACAATCTTCTTTCCATTTGTATAATAGTGTCATCTCAAGATATAAGAAACAACAGTTACTCTCTGCCTGACTTCATCAAAGGTTCTTTAAATTACAAGGTAATGAGAGAAGAGAACACAGCTAAACTGAAAGTGAATTGCAAAAACATTTTTAATTGAAGTTTTTATTGAGAAAATTATAGACTCATATGCAGTTATAGGAAATATTACAGAGAAATCTCTTGATACCAGTCTCTTGATTCCCCCAATTTTACTTGTACTTATGTGTTTCTGTGTCTGTGTCCCTCTGTCTGTCTTAAGTTCTATATAATTTTACTCTAGATCTTGGGGGCTTGTTCGGCTTTTTGGATAAGTACGTACATCTTTTGCAAATTTGGGACATTTTTAGCAACTATTTCTTTTTTTTTTTTTTGTCTTTTTCTGTGTCCAGCAATGGATCACAACCCTCAGTGTCGCCCCCGC
>NW_007729914.1:159525-160684 GCF_000696425.1 Galeopterus variegatus
TCGCTCAGCCAGTGAGCAGGAACCAGTCTGTATGTGGGATCCGAACCCTCGGCAGGAGCGCAGCCGCGCTTCCTAAGTGGCGCACTATAGCAGTGCGCCACCGGGCCGGCCCAGCAACTATTTCTTTGAATACTTTTTAAGCCCTGTTCTCCTCCTTTTTTTGAGACTCTGATAACATGAATTTTAATCTTTCGTTGTGTTCTCACCAGTCCCTGAGGCTCTGTTCCTTTCTTTTGGATCAGTCTACTTTCTGTCTATTTTTCACTTTGGCTAATTTCTATTGCTTTGTGTTTTAGTTTATTGATTCATTTTTGTTTCCTCCACTCTGGTATTGAGCTGTTCCACTGAGTTTTTTTATTTCAGTTATTATATTTTAAGAACTAAAATTTCCATCTGATTCTTCCTTACACCTGTATTTTCTTCCTGAGACTTCCTTTTTCATTGCTGAGATTAGTTTTTTCATTTGTTTCAAGCATGTTCATAAGTGTTCATGTCCTTTAAGTGTTTCATGATGGCTGCTTTAAAAATGTTTGTCAGATAATTTTAGTGTCTCTGTCATCTTAGTGGTGGCATTTATTCATTCTTTTTTCATTCACTTTGAGATTTTTCCCAGTTTTTGGTAAGATAACTAATTTCTACTGAAACATGGACATTTTAGGTATTACATTATGAAACTCTGAATCTTATTTCAAACTTACATTTTAGCTGACTTCCTCTGAATTTTCTCTTGCATTGTGAAGGACAGATTTCTATTTCTAGGTTTCCAACTTAGCCTGTGTTGACACACAAGGGGGTCTCTTTACTGCTCAATGGGGTGAAGTTCTAGCTCCCCACTAGGCCTCCATTAATACCTCCCTAGCTGGGAAGGATAGGAATGCTTAGTTCTGCTCCCTCTTGGACTCTACTGATGTTGCAGGAGTCCAGAGTGTCTTCCTTACTGCTGAATGGTGGTGAAATTCTGACTCTTTCCACTAGGTCTCATCTGACACTATAACATGTAAAGAGAGATAGATGCCTTGTTACTGACTTCTAATTGTTTTCTTTTCTTTCTTTCTTTTTTTTTTTTTTAAAAGATGACCGGTAAGGGGATCTTAACACCGGGATCCGAACCCGGGGCCTTGGTGTTATCAGCACCGCACTCTCCCGAGTGAGCCACGGG
>NW_007729914.1:160935-162989 GCF_000696425.1 Galeopterus variegatus
ATAGATGCCTTGTTACTGACTTCTAATTGTTTTCTTTTCTTTCTTTCTTTTTTTTTTTTTTAAAAGATGACCGGTAAGGGGATCTTAACACCGGGATCCGAACCCGGGGCCTTGGTGTTATCAGCACCGCACTCTCCCGAGTGAGCCACGGGCAGGCCCTTCTTTTCTTTTTTTTTTTTTATAAAGATGACTGGTAAGGGGATCTTAAGCCTTGACGTGTTGTTGTCAGCACCACGCTCTCCCAGTGAGCTAACTGGCCATCCCTATATAGGATCCGAACCCGTGGCCTTGTTGTTATCGATACCACATTCTCCCAAGTGAGCCACGGGCCAGCCCTAATTGTTTTCTAACATAGGCATTAATGCTCAAAAGATTTTTTTTTACATCTAGTAGTTTCACTAGAACAATTCTATGGATTGGTCATTCTGAGAGACTTTCTACTTACACAAAATATGAAATTTCAATGCATAATTTCCAGTGGTGTTTTGCAGGAGATTGGAGTGCTGTGGTTATTAGTATTAGTTTTGTTCCATTGCTTCACCTAATTTTTTCCCTCTGGTATCCACCGAGTACTTGACATAGTTCGGATATGTTCCCACACCCTCCAAAGCTCATGTTGAAGTCTGATCCCCAATGTGGCAGTGTTAAGAAGTGTTTGTTGTCATGGGGGCAGATCCCTCATGAATAGATTATTGTCCTCCCTTTGGTGGGGGGTTGGTAGTGAGTTCTCACTCTATTAGTTCCCAGAAAAAATTGTTGTTTAAAGGATTCTGGCACCTCCCCTCCTTCTGTCTCATTTACTCTCGCAGTGTGATTTTGCACCCTCTGGCTCCCTGCCACTTTCCACTATGAGTAGAAGCAGCCTGAGGCCTGCACCAGATTCAGCTGTCCCAGAATCGTGAGCCAAATAAACCTCTTTTCTTTATAAATTACCCAATTTTAGGTATTCTGCTATAGCAACACAAAAACGGACTAAAATGGTACCGCTTTTATATCTTACACATATATCACTTTCTCAAATATCCTTTGGATCTCTTTCTTCATTTGTTTTTAACTTTTAAAATTTTCTTCTTTGCATCTTCTCTTTCTCTTACAGTCCATTTATTGTGTGTATTTGTTATTATATTTTGTTTTGTTTGGTCTTCGTGTCTGAAATGACATTTACTTTTTTATTATAACAACTTTGTATAAGATTCTGCGGCAAACTTTCTCTGTTAAACGTGTGGATGAAATGATTATCCTTTAGAAGGGAGGGGTGAACAAAGATTTATTTTTGTAGTTGTACCATTTTAGAGCTCTCTCTTCAGTTGTTTTTACCAACTAAGCAGAAGCAAACCCTTAATTTCACTCCAATTTGTTTTATTGTTTTCAGTGCACAGATATTACACTTCCTCGGTTAAATTTATTTCTAAGTATTTTATTCTTTTTGATGCTATTGTAAATGAGGCAAAGAAATACATTCCTAGAATTGGAAGACTATAAATGCCTTACCCACCTCTGCCTTATTGTCATTATCATTTTAGGTAGTATTTTTAATTCCTTTCAATTATCACCCTGTCACCTTTCTATCACATTATTGTCATCTTTAACAAAACAGAATTTCAGGATCTAGCCTAACTTGATTTAGAAAAAATAACCTGTGCAGTAATTGTTCCCTCCTTCAAGTATACATGTCTGTGTGAGGATAATGAATAAGAAGTGTGATAAGCACCTTGAACAATTTGGAGAAATATGCAAAGTAAATACAGAGGCAACAACATATTTATGTATTTGTTTATTTATACTTTATAGCTTCCTCCAGAAGGAATATGAGAAGGCGGTATTATAATCATTTTAATTACATTGCACCTTTCATTGTTTTCAAATTTGCTAAATCCCTGTTGAATCTCAGTTACATAAAAAGAGAAGGAAGTATGTAGTCTCTCATACACACGACCTACTAGCTACTTCCCTTTCTTCTCTTTTTTCCCCCCTCTTCATTTTCTCTTACTTCCCTCCCTGTGTTAGTCAGGGTTCTCCAGAGAGAAAGAATCAGTAGGATATGTTATAATTAT
>NW_007729914.1:164726-166747 GCF_000696425.1 Galeopterus variegatus
CCAGCCAACACAGTAACTCCTTTCTTAGCCTGTTGATTCAGAGGCATGAGGAGCCCAAAGTTGCCAGGTGGCAGCCTTAACTTCCAGTTCAATGGGATTATTTTTGTGTCTTCTGATGGAAGCATGCCTCCCTCTGGAACCAAGACCTCTAGACCAGCAGAGCATAAGGTTGCAGGGACAGGAAGCAAAAAATTTTCTAATGGATCCCTAGGGGTAATGGTTAGTGGTGCAACTTCCATTTCCATCCCTTGATTCCTGGACCCGTGAATCCTGACTATGGGAGAGACAGTACCATATATTGGGTGCTGAATTAGAGCATATACAGCCTGCTGGAGAACTTTGCCCCAGCCCTGCAGGGTATTGGCACCAAGCTGGTGCTGTAACTGTGACTTCAAAAGGCCATTCCACTGTTTTTTCAGACCAGCTGCTTCAGGATGATGGAAAACATGGTAAGACCAATGAATTCCATGAGCCTGAGCCCATTGACACACTTCTTTAGCTGTGAAGTGAGTTCCTTGGTCAGAAGCAATGCTGTGTGGAATGTCATGATGGTGAATAAGGCATTCTGTGAGTCCATGGATGGTAGTTTTGGCAGAAGCATTTCATGCTGGGAAGGCAAATCCATATCCAGAGTAAATATCTATTCCAATAAGGACAAAACTCTTCCCCTTCCATGATGGAAACTTCCCAATGTAATCAACCTGCCACCAGGTGGCGGGCTGATCACCCCAGGGAATGCTGCCATATTGGGGGCTCAGTGTTGGTCTCTGATGCTGGCAGATTGGGCACTCAGTGGTCACTGTAGTCAGATCAGCCTTGATGAGTGGAAGTCCATGTTGCTGAGCCCATGCATAACCTCCATCCTTGCCACCATGGCCAGTTTGCTCATGAACCCACTGGGCGATGACAGGGGTGGCTGGAGAAAGAGGCTGACTAGTATCCATAGAATGGGTCATACTGTCCACCTGATTATTAAAGTCCTTTTGATGGGCATTCACATGGGAAACAAATACCTTCACATCCTTNCAAAACTCTTCCCCTTCCATGATGGAAACTTCCCAATGTAATCAACCTGCCACCAGGTGGCTGGCTGATCACCCCAGGGAATGCTGCCATATTGGGGGCTCAGTGTTGGTCTCTGATGCTGGCAGATTGGGCACTCAGCAGTCACTGTAGCCAGATCGGCCTTGGTGAGTGGAAGTCCATGTTGCTGAGCCCATGCATAACCTCCATCCTTGCCACCATGGCCAGTTTGCTCATGAACCCACTGGGTGATGACAGGGGTGGCTGGAGAAAGAGGCTGACTAGTATCCATAGAATGGGTCATACTGTCCGCCTGATTATTAAAGTCCTTTTGATGGGCATTCACATGGGAAACAAATACCTTCACATCCTTTGCCCACTCTGAGAGGTCCATCAACATACCTCTTCCCCAAATTTCTTTCTCACCAATTTTCTAATCATGTTCCTTCCATGTCCCTGTTCCTTCCATCAGCCAAACCATTGGCTACGGCCCATGAATCAGTCTATAATCGCACATCTGGCCATTTCTTCATCCAGGCAAAGTGCACAACCAAGTGCACTGCCCAAAGTTCTGCCCATTGAGAGGATTTGCTCTCATACTGTCCTTCAGGGATGTCCCAGAAAAGCTGTCCACTTTCAGGTGGTGCCTGCGTATCGTGCAGAACCAGCTGTAAACCAGGCTCTAGCCTTGTCTTCCTCTGTCATCTGATCGTAGGGAGCTCCCCATGAGGCCATAGGTGCAGGCTGGGGAAGAGAAGGCAGTGTAGCAGGAGNAAAGTTCTGCCCATTGAGAGGATTTGCTCTCATACTGTCCTTCAGGGATGTCCCAGAAAAGGGGTGCAGCGCCGCAGCTGTCCACTTTCAGGTGGTGCCTGCGTATCGTGCAGAACCAGCTGTAAACCAGGCGCTAGCCTTGTCTTCCTCTGTCAACTGATCATAGGGAGCTCCCCATGAGGCCATAGGTGCAGGCTGGGGAAGAGAAGGCAGTGTAGCAGGAG
>NW_007729914.1:168583-169531 GCF_000696425.1 Galeopterus variegatus
AGATCTATGGCGTTGGTTAGTTACTCATGGTGTTCCTGTAAGTCAAATAGACAGGAAGCCTTCTAAATTCTTACTTGATCTGTATAAGCAGAAAACTTCTAGGTCAAGTGAACAAAAGTTTAACTTGAATCATAAAAACAGAAAGTCACGGCCCCACAGTCAATTCCCAGACTTGAGCCAGTTTACAGACCCAGGACCCCTTGAATGAAGGGGTGGCCAGGTTCCTCTGAGGAAGGACCCTGGTACACCACCAAAAATTTATACTACTAACCTTTCTCCCAACCTTCCCCAAGGAGACCTGCAACTTTTTACCAGACTAACTATACATTGGAAAAAGGAAATAATCAGACCTTTTGGGGACTATTAGACACTGGTTCTGAATTGACATTGATTCCAGGAAACCCGAAGCATCACTATGGCCCTCCAGTTAGAATAGGGGCTTATGGGCGTCAGGTTATTAATGGAGTCTTAGCCCAGGTCTGACTTGCTGTGGGTCCAGTTGGTCCTGGAACCCATCCTGTGGTTATTTCCCCAGTTCCAGGATGCATAATTGGAATAGACGTACTTAGCAGCTGGCAGAATCCCCACATTGGTTCCCTGACCAGTGCAGTGAGGACAATTATGGTGGGAAAGGCCAAATGGAAGCCGAGCTGCCTCTACCTAGGAAAATAGTAAATCAAAAACAGTACTGCATCCCTGGAGAGATTGTAGAGATTAGTGCTGCTATCAAGGACTTGAAAGAGGCAGGGGTGGTGATTCCCACCACATCCCCATTCAACCCTCCTATCTGGCCTGTGAAGAAGACAGAGGGATCTTGGAGGATGACAGTGGATTATCATAAGCTTAACCAAATAGTGACTCCAATTGCAGCTGCTGTGCCAGATGTAGTTTCATTGCTTGAACAAATTAACACATCTCTGGGTACCTGGTATGCAGCTATTGATTTGG
>NW_007729914.1:170114-174775 GCF_000696425.1 Galeopterus variegatus
ATCTCTGGGTACCTGGTATGCAGCTATTGATTTGGCAAATGCCTTTTTCTCCATCCCTGTCCATAAGGCCCATGGGAAGCAGTTTGCTTCCAGTTGGCAAGGCCAGCAATACACGTTTACTGTATTACCTCATGGGTATATCAACTCTCCAGCCCTATGTCACAATTTAGTTTGAAGGGATCTTGATTGCCTTTCCCTTCCACAAGACATTATGCTGGTCCATTACATTGATGACATTATGCTGATTAGACCTAGTGAGCATGAAGTAGCAACTGCTCTGGACTTATTGGTAAGACACTTGTGCATCAGAGGATAGGAAATAAATCCAACTAAAATCCAGGGGCCTTCTACCTCAATTAAATTCCTAGGGGCCCAGTGCTGTGGGGCATGTTGGGATACCCCTTCTAAGGTGAAGGATAAGTTGCTGCATCTGGCCCATCCTACAACCAAGAAAGACACCTAGTCTCTCCTTCACTGTTTCTTCCTATGTTTCTTTCTTTTTCTTCCATCTTTATTTCTCTGCTCATTATAAAGGACTTGAGTGATATATGATTACAGGTGCTTCAAATCTAGTATACTGTAAAGTTTGGAAGAATAATAAACGCATTGGGTGACAAAATAGGGCTCCAAGTCTATCCTGGTGATTAAAATTTTTAAAAGAAAATTTGAATATACTGAGTGTGAAAAAGCAAACTGGAGCATGAAGCCTACTGCACTAAAAATTAGGGTGAGAATAAAAGACTCAGCAGCAGTGTTTTAGTAAGCAATGACTATAATTTTAGCCAACAATATTAAATGACAGCTAAAGAGCTAAACATTCTTAACTTGCAATGATAAAGGAGAAAAATTAAGGGAAAAAACCCCCCAAACCTGCACATTTGTCTAGAATGAGACTGTGTTTATTTTTAAATGATGGAAAAATTTAAGTATTATGTTCACATTTAAGGTTGTATTTTAACAGGGTTTTATTCCTGCCAGATGCATTCCAGTCAGAGATATTAGAATAAAGAAAGTACTCAGAACCTTTTGATATGAATCAATGCCCAGGATTGTAGCTTGAGAAAGATGAGATATGAGAGTTTTCCTCAAATATTGGCAGTGATATCATATGCAAGAATTATATAAGGTCCCTGATAGAGGAATTAGAAAGCATGGGTCAATATGAGAAAGAGTTCAGTTGAATTTAAGACAGAGTTTTATAACAACCAGACAAAGGATAGAATTGCTTTCCTCAGGAGGTGGGAAAGTATTTAAACCACATTTAGGTGAACACTTGGCAAATATCCTATAGAGAGTATTCTGCAATCTTGAAAATAATCATATGTCTCTTAGAAGCTCTTTAAGTTATGAAAGCCTACAATTTTATAAAAGATCCATTTACTCCCAAAGAAATAACAAGTGCCATTCCCAGCTTAACTTCAAATACTAAAATTAAATTTGTACTAAATTTGTACTAAAATTTAATTTGGATCCATTTGTAAAAAGTATTGAAAATATAATTTAGCTCCTATTTACATTCTACAACAGTGAGATAATTAAAAAAAAATCCTGAAAATTGAAAATAAAAATGCTATGTGTGAGTTGAAATAAATGTCACTGACCTGTCACTATCCCATGGTTTTCACTGATCAGTAAGTAAATCCTGAATTGGTCCCTCTGTAAGACTCATAGGAACTGTTTTCCATTAAAAATAAATTGACTACAATAGCATCACAGAATTTTCCTCCTCCAAAACATAGCAAAACAGTAAAAAATAACTTACAAAACATGATAGCCCCAATACTCCAAAATAAAAATCACAAAAAGGATGACATGAGGCAAGGAACATAATCTAATGTGATAAACTACAAAATTATCGATCTAGTCTGAAAGATTAAGAAAAATTTTAAACAGAGAGGACAGGGTGGTGCATATATTGATTCTTGCCCCTCCTTCCTGCCAGTAGCTCTAATGAAATGTTGACAAAACTTTGCACCTTGTCAGTAAGAAAGAAAAACTGGATGGATACCCTCTATAGTTTCTTTTCCCAAAAGAAGAGTAAGGAAAATGGTTGCTGGAGAGAAAAGGGTGAATGGGGGTAATACACAATGGGGCTGATGT
This sequence comes from Galeopterus variegatus, assembly GCF_000696425.1. Classification (NCBI taxonomy): domain Eukaryota; kingdom Metazoa; phylum Chordata; class Mammalia; order Dermoptera; family Cynocephalidae; genus Galeopterus; species Galeopterus variegatus. The sequence goes on from NW_007729914.1 coordinate 172,215, forward strand.
TTTTTGATGGAAATGAAGCTTCCAAAGCCAAACACTAAATTAAGAACGTGTTCCGAAGCCAGAGAGTACTCTTCTCTGAGAATGTGGCTCCGCCTGCTAATGTAATGGATGCTGGTAAGAAGGACATTTAGCAGGATTGTAGGAGGCCAGATTTTCAAACTGCAGTTTAGTGCTACCTTTCCCCCCACAATTCCCTCCAGTAATAGAATAGTAGATAGGGCAGAAAACCTCCATATCCCTCCAATTGTGTCTTTGAAGAAAAAACAAAATTCTTCAGATAAGAGGAGAGTGAACAAAATGCACAGTGACAGCCAGATGTGCTTTGTGAAAAATATGCAGGAAAAATGGAAAAAACTATGCAGTAACTAATATTTTAATACAGAAGAAAATAACTCCATCTAGAGAAGAAACTTCTCCCAATTCACTTAGTGATACAATGTAACTGAATAACAACACAAAATCTGATAAATAAGAGCTCAAAAACCTGGTGATAAGGCAATTGTATGATGTGTTAGAATAATGGCCTCTGAATGATGTCCAAGTCCTAACCCCTGGAATTTGTGAATATATTACCTTACATGCCAAAAGGGATTTTGCAAATGTGATTAAAATTAAGGATATGATGTTGATGGGTGAGGGGGGGGGGAGAGAAAAGGAGGAATTAGTAAAGGGACATGAAAATCAACTACATTATATACTGATAAAATTTTTAAAAAATAAGGAGTTCGAGAAGAGGAAATATCCGATAGTGTATGTGTTGGGGGGGGGGCAACATAATCAAAAATGTTCTTATTGGAGAAAGAGTGAGGCAGGAGACTTAGAAAGAGATATGATGATGCTATGCTGGCCTTGAAGATGGAGGAAGAGACCACAAATAAAGGAATGTGGGCAATCTCTAAAAGTTGGAAAATGCAAGGAGCTGCACTCTATTATGGCTTCCAGAAGAAATGCACCTCGGCTGACCCATTTCAAAGTTCTGATCTACAGACTGTAAGAAAATAAATTTGTGCTGTTTTAAGCCATTAAGTTTGTGGCAATTTTTAATAGTAGAAATGGGAGACTAATGTGAATGACATGAGAGCAAAAACTACCCACCTAATGGATAAATTTAGGAATAAAGAAACATTTTTAAATTTTAAAAGATCAAATAAATGAATGGATTCACTGAAAGGTGATTTACTCTCAAGGAGGAGGAGATATGAGATACTTTCAATGAATAGATGTGAGAAAACCTAAAGTTTAAACAGATTGGAAATAATGAAGGCAAGAAAAATCCAACATAGGGATGTGGTTTACCTGAAGAAAATAGTCAACAGACCATTAACAAAATTGTAAAAGCATGACTTAATTTTAATTCAAAGATTCAGGGTATAGGTAAAGATTCTTAAAAAGAGAGCATAAACTATTTTGAGAAATAATTAAGATAAAATGAAATTTATGGTTTCACTTGCAGTAAAATGGAGAAGACATTCTCTCCCCTATTCCTCCTTTTAAGTACAACTAAATCCCCTGGATATTATCTTAAATACAAGAATACTTTGAAAGATGGAGAGAAGAAGGCAGACTGTCTGGGGTCCTCAGGATCCACAAAAATTACATGGTGATATGTCCCTAGTGCAAGCAGTACATCCAGACTATGGGAAACCCATAGGATAAAGTGTACCCTGATTCCTTCATTACAGACTGTGAGAAAACAAACAAACAAACAAACAAACAAAGTGATGACTGTAAGTTACAATTAGACTTAGACAAATTAGCTAACCAAAATATATGAAGCTTGCTTGTTTGGTAGATTCCAAATTATTGGGATCCCAATTTGATCAAATTTACTATAAAATTAAAGAGAACAATTATAAGATAATGGGTAAGATATTTACACTGCCCACATGTTTGGTGATATCAGAAAACATTTTGGGGGGATATGGTAAAGATATTTCAGTTACATTTTTAAAAGATAGCTATTCTGTTTTAGACATATATACTAAAATGTTTATAGATGAAATAATGTTTTCTGGGATTTGCATCAGAGTGATGTAATAGAGGGTAAATGTGTGAAGTTATGGAGAAAATGAAATTGGCCATGCTTGACGATTGTTGAAGCTAAGTGATACGTACATAGGGGTTCATAATATTTTTTATTTATTTTTATTATTTTCTAAGTTTTAACTTTTCTATAATAAAAAACTTCCTGACTTCAAAATATACTACACAGCTATAGTAAGCAAAATGGCATTATACTGGCATAAAAAACAAAGTGTGCAAAGGAGTGTAGTAGAGAGCCTTGAAATAAACCCATGTACTTACAGCCAGCTGATTTTTGTTGGGCCTTTAAAAAACTAACCCCACCTTAAAGTGACATTACAAGTGGATAACATGGCAGCCTAAGATGGCACCAGGAGAAAGCAGGGTGGGAGTGTCTGGGGGAACCTTGCCTTAGCCCTTATTGGCCACACTTGTGAACACTGCGTAATTGCAATAGCTAGGTATTGAGACAGGATGCATGCCCTTAACCCTTAAGCTGATTGGAGGATGTAAAAAACCTGCCTTTGCCATTTACCTTT
>NW_007729914.1:175775-176466 GCF_000696425.1 Galeopterus variegatus
AGCCTGCAAGGCTCTAAAGTACATGTTAAAAAGCAGAGGCTTAGAAATATCTGACTCCATGGCCGCCGATGCCTGGCGTCATGTAGTGAAGGTTGCCCCTTGGGCACCTCCGTCCGACTTGTTCTCGTATGAGACTTGGGACTGGATGCAGACCTTGGCCAGAAAGAACGAGATTAGTCATGGGCTAGACCCCCCCCTCTTAGGATTCTATCTAACCATCTCTGCCCTAAAACTTTGCTTCCGTCCTGAGCATCAGGAAGGGGCAGAAAGGGATTGGGCGTAGTTCGATGAGGGAAAAGAAAAGGAAACAAAGCTTCCAATGCAAGGCTCTGAGCCATTGAGTGATACCTATGCCTCTACCCTGTACCCTCCTCTCCCGGCATACTCACCCTGCCAAAGTTTAGCCAAAGGAGAGAAAGCGGCATCTGAAGAAGTACAGGAGGCTAGTCCACCTTTAAAAACATCCTCAGCAGAGCCGCAGGCTTTTCCTGTCATGGCTAGCTGGGAACATCCAGCCATCCACAGCCCGTGGGGGGAAGCGGCCCCTCAGGCCTATCCAGTTAACGTTGCTCCTGGTGGAAATAGGCCGGCTGCTTGGTACCCTTGGGAAGGTCATGATCTTAAAGAGCTGAAAAAGGCTGTTGCAGAGGATGGGCCCAATTCCCCATGGGCAGAAACCATCCTCCAGGGC
>NW_007729914.1:177778-179924 GCF_000696425.1 Galeopterus variegatus
GGCTGGTTTGGGGCCGGTGGTGTGCTCACCTCTCTTCACGGCTCTCTTCCCCTGTCTCCTTAAAAAAGGGACCGGAGGGAAAGAGGAATCCCGGGCCATTCACTCGCCCACTGAAAGGAACGAGGCTAGGGCTGTATGGGTCAGCTGCTGGCAGAGGACCCGACAATATTGACAAAGGTGCCAAAAGTATAAAATAGGGAAATGACAGGCTCTTCAACAAACAGTGCTGGGAAAACTGAATATTGACATACAGAAGATTGAAACTACACCTGTCTCTCACCATTCATAAAAATCAGCCCAAAAAGGATCAAAGAGCTAAATTTAAGACCTGAAACTATGAAAATCCTAGAAGAAAACAAAAGGGAAACCCTACATGAAATGGGAAGGCACAACACTTTTTTGAGTGAGACTCCAAAGACACAGGCAACTGGGTACAGGCTTTATGAGCATAAGCCCAAAAGCACAAGCAGCAAAAGAAGAAATAAACAAATGGGACTATATCAAACTAAAAAGTTTCTGCACAGCAAAGGAATCAACAGACTGAAATGACAACGTACAGAGCGGGAGAAAGTTTTTGCTAACTTTGCTTCCGACAAGGGACTAATATCCATAATATACAAGGAACTCAAGCAATTACATAGTAAAAAAGCAAATAACCCAATTAAAAAGTGGGCAAAGGAGATGAATAGGCATTTTTCAAAGGAAGATGTACAAATGGCCAACAGATACATGAAAAAATGCTCAACATCACNCATCACTACTCATCAGGGAAATACAAATTAAAACTACATTGAGATACCACCTCACCCCAGTTAGAATGGCTATAATCAAACAGACAGTGAATAGCAAATGCTGGTGAGGGTGTGGAAGGAAGGGAACGCTCCTGCACTGTTGGTGGGCCTGTAAATTAATACAGCCACTATGGAAAACAGTATGGAGGCTCCTCAAATAACTACAGTCAGATCTTCCATACAATCTAGCAATCCCACTTCTGGCTATAAACCCAGAGGAATGGAAATCATCATGTCGAAAGGATATCTGCACTCCCATGTTCATCACAGCTCTGTTTACAGCAGCCAAGATATGGAACCAACCTAAATGTCCATCGATGGATGATTGGATAAAGTACCTTGTATATATACACCATGGAATACTACTGTGCCATAAAAAAGAATGAAATACTCCCATTTGCAACAACATGGATGAGCCTGGAGAAACTTATGTTAACTGAAATAAGCAAAGCAATGTACTCACTCATAAGTGGGAGCTAAGAGAGAAAGAAGGAAGGAAAGAAAGTGCACAGTGTTGAGTTGGTCTTGCAGAGGGAGAGAACATACCTAGGGATACAAAGCAGAGTTGGAGGGAAATGGGAGGGGCAGGAAAGTGGCGGATAATTGGGTGGGGGACATGGGGTACAAACACAATTTTTGGTAAGGTGCATGTTGTCAGTATGGATCTGGCCTTCACATCTTGGGCACGAGGGGTGACAGTCAGCTTTGTATTTCATGAATATTCATAACCAATAAGAAAAAGATTTTTAAAAAAGCAAAAATACACAAATAGGACAACATCAAACAGTGTCAAGAAACAACCTACAGAATGGGAGAAAGTGTTTGCAAACTACGCATCAGACATAGGGCTAACATCCAGAATATAAAAGGAACTTAAACAAACTCAACAGCAAAAATCAAATAACCAAAATTCAAAAGTGGGCAAAGGGCCTGAACAGACATTTCTCAAAGAGGACATAGAAATGGCCAATAGGCACAGGAAAAAATGCTCAACATCACTAATCATAAGGGAAATGCAAGTTAAACCAGAATGAGATATCCTCTCACTCCAGTAAGAATGGATATTATCAACAAGACAAAAAAATAAATGCTGGAGAATGTAGAGGAAAAGGAACTTTCTTACATTGCTGGTGGAAATGTAAATTGGTACAGCCACTGCGGAAGATAGTAAGGAGTTTTCTCAGATAACTAAAAATAGATCTATCTTAACAACCCAGTTATCTCACTATTGGGTATATACCGAAAGGAAATGAAATCAATATATAGAAGAGACAGCTGTACTCCCATCTTAACTGCAACACTATTTATAATAGCCAAGATAGGGAATCAACCTAAATGCCCATCAACAGATGAAT
>NW_007729914.1:180385-189307 GCF_000696425.1 Galeopterus variegatus
TCACTCCAGTAAGAATGGATATTATCAACAAGACAAAAAAATAAATGCTGGAGAATGTAGAGGAAAAGGAACTTTCTTACATTGCTGGTGGAAATGTAAATTGGTACAGCCACTGCGGAAGATAGTAAGGAGTTTTCTCAGATAACTAAAAATAGATCTATCTTAACAACCCAGTTATCTCACTATTGGGTATATACCGAAAGGAAATGAAATCAATATATCAAAAAGACACCTGCACTCCCACGTTCATCACAACATACTATTCACAATAGCCAGGGGATGGAATTAACCCAAATGTCTGTCAATGAATGAATGGATGAAAAATCTGTGACACATGTACACAGTGGTATACTACTCAGCTATTTAAAAAAAAAAATATTTGCAGCAACGTGGATGGAACAGAAAACCATCATGTGAAGTGGAGTAAGTTCAGGCACAAAAAGACAAATACCATATGATATCACTCATGTGGAATCTTAAAAAAATAAAATGGTTCCATACAAGTAGAGAGTAGAAGAATAGTTCCAGAGGCTGGTGGGGTGGGGAGAAAGTAATGAACTGGTGGGTACAAAATTATGCTGTCTGTCCTAGGTGACTCATTGTGCAGTATATTGCATGTATCGAAACAACACATTGTGCCCCACAAATATGTACAAGTAAATGTTAAAATATTTTAGATGAAATAAAAAAGATTAAAATATGAGTTTCCGGCTATGAAGTATAAGAATCCAGGATATCGAGATAGATACGGTATTGTTTATTTCTAATAATTCTGAAGAAAATTAAAGCCAGCTGTTTTGGTGGTATTAGACTGTGTGCTTGTATGAACTCTCAGCGCTCTCTGTATTCTTGTCTGTACTTCACCTCTTTAGAAAGCAACATCATTGTCAACAGTTCTACAGTGCTTTTTAAGATTTTAGTGCCCAGGAACTTTTTACTATGGTGACTTTGTTTTAAGTGTGCTTTTTGTTTTCAACATATCACTGCACTAGAGATAAGTACACTTAAGACTACCCACTTTGGGTCACTGAATATATACCTTTGTCTCAACTTATGGCTGACAGATCAATATTATTGCAGTAGACCATATCACTGCACTAGAGATAAGTACACTTAAGACTACCCACTTTGCGTCACTGAATATATACCTTTGTCTCAACTTATGGCTGACAGATCAATATTATTGCAGTAGACTAAAATCATAGCTGACTCTAGCTTCCAGATATTAATAGGGAGAGTTACTGAACTCATACAAATATTATTTGATAGGATCTTTGCATTTTCTTATGTCGGAAGGCAAACTTGCTATAATATTGAAGAGAAATAATACTTGTCCTCAAGGCTTTATGTTGCCATATCATTGATTTCACAGAGCTTAAGGCTATTACAAAATATTTGCTTTTTTGAACGGCAAGCAAATTATATATTTTTTGAAATCTATTTGTTCAGGAAGAAATACCACAATTACTTTTACTTTTATAAAAAATGGTTTTTATTGAATATTGAAATAAAGAATAACATTTTTAACAAAAAATGTAAGGTAAAAAAAAAAAAAAAACCTGTGTATCAACTTAACAAAGACAATTGTTACCAGCTCCTTTGAATTCTTGTATAATCTTTGCTTAAACTCATCTCCCTCATCACACTTACCACCCTCACAGAGGTAACCACTATCCTGAATTTTGCATTTATTCACTTGCTTTTCTTTCTTGTTTAATCTGATATGCCCTCAAAATATATTGTCTAGTTTTTCAGGTTTATAAACATATTAATGGAGTCACATAGTATATATTCTTTTTTGACTTTCTCTTTTTCAAAGATTATGTTTTTGAGATTCATTCCTATTACTGAGTTTTACTAAAGTTGATTCATTTCCATGTTATAAAATATTTTAATTTTACTTGTTTCTAGTTTTTTATATCATAAATGTATGGAACAAAACAAAACAAGCTCAGTTTCTCCTCCTATATTCACAACAGGCCTCTGACACCAGATGTGTGGGGATTTCTTCCCACCAGCAAACAAGCAATCAGGTATGCAGCAGACACCAGCTGGGTGTCCTCTCATTCGATTCAATTCTGATACTACCTACCTGGACATAACTTCAGATCACACAGGATGAGGACTCAGTTCCACAAGACAGAGCTGCACCTCCGATGCTGTTCACAAGCACCAGGTTATTTTGTTTGTGCTTTGGCTAACCAGCTTTATGAGGGTACTTCAAAAAGTTCATAGAAAGATTCGTATTGTTTTAATTTTATTTTAAACATAAACTTTTTGAAGTACCCTCATAAACTGAGGTTTCCACCACCCTCTTCTTTAGTTCAGTTAATTTGCTAGAGCAGCTCAGAGAACTCAGGGAAACATTTACTGGTTTGTAATAAAGGATATTACACAAGATACAGGTGAAGAGACATATAGGACAAAGTATGAGGGAAGGTGCATGGAGCTTTCATTCCCTTCGTGGTTGCCACCCTCCAAGAACTTCCATGTGTTTAGCCATCTGGAAACTCTCCAACTTCTATACTTTGGGTTTTTATGGAGACTTCATTATGTAGAAATGATTGATTGCATTGTTGGCTATTAGTGATCAACTTAACCTTCAGCTCCTCTCCCCTCCCTGGATGTTTGGGAGTGGGGCTGAAAGTCCTAACCCTCTAATCCTGCGTTGGTCTTTCCAGTGATCAGACTCCATCCTGAAGTTACCTATGGGGCTGCCAGTCATCAGTCAACTCATTAGCATACAAAAAATACATCACTTTGAAGATTCCAAGGATTTTTAGAATTATATACCAGGGAATGGACATAAAGATCAAATGTATATTTTACAAAATCACAATGTGGTGGCCCCAGTCTTTGAAAATGTGCTCCATACATCAAAAGGATGTACAACTTAAAAGGTAGTGGAAAATTACTGGAATCCAATTTAATTATTAATTAGTTCAGTTCATCTTCATATCTTATGAACATATCTGCCAGGGTGAGGCTACTCAGGTTTGCAGGTTTCCTTTTGATATTGTCACATTCCAAAAGCAGGTGTTGTCTTGGCAAATATATGGCTTCACCCTTTTAGGCATCTGGTATAATTGAGTTAAAAGACAATATCATCTCCTGCTCTGAACCTTCTTTGAGGTGTTGGTGTAATATGGGATTTTCTTCAATTTATAATTCATTTATTCATTCCTTACCCAAAGCTACTTCTTCCTTCTCTTTATTTATACCCAAGCTTTTTCACCTTTGGAAGGGACATTAGGTCTGGCCATTGTGCTTGTTTAGATTGCAGGGAGCAATACTAATCTAGCAAGTACCTTCTCCTCTGTTGGGGCATTTAGGCCACATACCTCCTCCCAGGGCAGAGAATTAGCCACGACCCCACCCACATACACGTATGTAATCTGTTGAAAACATTCACCTGGACAAGAGAGATAAAGATGGCACCTGACTGAAGCTGAGGGGGAGTGGCCAAGGAAAGACATAGTTTAAAATTATTGGATAAAAGATATTTCTGTGCTCGTGCTCACCACGTGATTGCAATAGCAAAGCATTACAGCAAGATGCATGTTCACATGACCTTTAAGATGGTAGGTTGAAGTTAGGAAGTCCCCTTGCCATCTGCTTAGAAAAGCAGGTGCTTGTGTGAAAATAAACAGAACTGCTTGACAGAACCCCTGCCGCGTCTGAGTGTCTCTCTGTGGGCTGAATAGGCGGGCAGCATACTCACCTTCCTCCCCGGCTCTCCTGGCCACTACGGTGGCAGGAGTAATTCTAACGGTTCCATCTCTTGCTCATCCTGTGGCAGGGGATAAAAGGGGCCACTGGAAGGTTCAGGGCCCACCGTCCTTGAGCCCCCACACTCCTCAGTTTACTCCCATTCAGATTAGGTAAAGTTACACAGGCACAGAACTAGTGTGCTGTATTTATTACCAGGCAAAGTAGCTGCATCCATTGTTAACCCCAATTTTGCCAGATGGGGTGGAGGGATAGCCCACCCCATCAAACCCACAGCAATTCTGAAATGAGGTTTCAAAACATAGTTATGATTTCTTGCTTCGGAATCATCCCTGCTTTCAGAAGTTGTAGTTGCAGTCTTGGACTTAGAATCACTGAATTAGGTAGAGATTAAGGAAAGATAAGGTGAGGGGGGGAGAAAGGAAAAAAGTATACTCCTCGCTTGGCAAAAATTTCCCATTTACACCAGCATCCTTACCCACCCCTACTTCCCCAGGTCCACCAGAAAAACAGGAAAATCTAGTGGGGACACTTCTTTTGTCCCACTTACGTTGAGTATGAATAAATCCTTGTGAATGTGCGTAGGCCAGCACTTTATGCTTTTATGTCCCCCTGTTTCAGATAACCAATGTTTTAATTGTTCATTCCACTTTTGTATCAAACTATTACTCTGAAGAAGATATCTCTTTGTTCATTGCTGGACATAATGGACTGTACAGCATCTTCCTTGGTCTGAAGAAATGATTGTTGGCTACTGAAACTTTGCAATATCTTCTTCCTCTTTTTTTTTTTTTTTAAATGTATAGTACTCTGAGCATTTGCACCTCTTACAAGGTAGGAAAAGCCCAGTCCAGAGAGAGTGTCAATTTCTGTCAAGATCAATTTGTAGTCCCCTAGGGCGACCACCACCAGTCTCATTTGCCAGCTATGTTCAGGGCCTTCCCACCAAGGAATCTACCCCATAGCCATCTGCAGTGTCTGTCTCTTGCTGGCAGGCAGAACAGCTCTTTTTGGCATTTTGTGCATGAGAGGGTGCAAAAGGAACATGTCTAGATTTAGCACATCTTTGTGTTGCTGTAGCACTCCCATAGCCACTCATTCAATGGACTCAGGTGGCCACCTTAAGAGAGCACACAGGACATCCTCTTGTCAATTCCAATCACCTTCCAAACCTGGAAGGGAGGTTTTTTGTTTTGTTTTGTTTTGTTTTGTTTTTTTAAAGGTGACCAGTAAGGGGATCTTAACCCTTGACTTGGTGTTGTCAGCACCATGCTCAGCCATTGAGCAAACCGACCATCCCTATATAGGGATTTGAACCCGTGGCCTTGGCGTTATCAACAGCACACTCTCCTGAGTGAGCCAAGGGCTGGTCCCTGGAAGGGAGTTTTTCCGATGGGCATTGACATGTCCTAATTTAATGCACCTCTCAAATTTCCATACGGCTGTGCTCCACATGGGCACTCTTGTAATAGACCAGGTTTCATTGCCCTACTACCTGAGTGCATGGCCAGGGCATTGGCCACTGCCCACAAGTCAGTAAAAACCCAAACACACAGGGGCTTTTATTACTGTTCAATTCTTCCATCACTGCTAGAAAAACAGCATGAAATTCAGCCCACTGAGCTGATTTGTTTTTACCTTCTTTGATCATAGTGGCATTCTTACAAATAGGATGCTGTTCATTCACCTTGAAACTGCCATTCACAAACCAAGCTAGGGCACTGTCCAAGTGACAATAGTGTCAGGTCCGCCACCAGCAGCCTACCCGTACAGCCCTAGCCTCGTTCCTTCTGGTGAGCGAGCGAACGGCCCGGATTACTCTTTCCCTCCTGTCCCCTTTGGAAGGAGACGGGGGGAGGAGAGCCATGAAGAGAGGTGAGCACACCACCGGCCCCAACCTAGCCCAGTTAAAGGACACTCAGACGCGGCGGGGGGTTCTGTCAGGCAGTTCTGTTTACTAACACACAAGCATTGGCTTTTAAAGGTAAATGGCAAAGGCAGGTTTTTTACATCCTCCAATCAGCTTAAGGGTTAAGGGCATGCATCCTGTCTCAATACCTAGCTATTGCAATTACTCAGTGTTCACAAGTGCAGCCAATAAGGGCTAAGGCAAGGTTCCTGCAGACACTCCCACCCTGCTTTCTCCCGGTGCGGTCTTAGGCTGCCACGTTAATCCACTTGTAATGTCACTTTAAGGTGGTGTTAGCTTTTTAAAGGCCCAACAACCAGTCACTACTATAAATCTTGTCTGCTTTTCTCAAGCCTCCTAACCAACTGTCATCTTTCTTTGCTGTAGAAAACTGCTTTGCTCTTACTTCCATGACAACATTTAGGCCATCAGAAATTACATGTTAGAATTTAGCAGCTCCTCCCATGTTGCAGAGTAAGACCTAGGGGAGAAGAGGCTCCCTGCTTGCGAGTATCTCCTCCTTGTATTTTCCAAGTAGCATGACCCTGTATAAACCATTTCTTTTTTATTATGGAACTCTTCCAGGCACTGCTGTCCCATTAGAGTGTTCACCTGATGTTGTGCAAGACAACATGTGTATTTCAAGTATCAAGATTATTTTATGTTCTTTAGTCATTGAGGAAATCTCAACAAATGTCCCATTGCTAGGTAGTAAATGCCCCTAAAGTGGAAATTCTCTAGTTCAAAGTCCCAGAAGTCATCACTCGGAGGCTGTCAAGGACTTTGCCATAAGCTCCTGTTTATGCTCCACATAAGGCTACCAAACAGATAATTTTCCCATGCCTGCACTCCAACTTTTATTCTACACTGCATGGGATTGGGCAATCTAATTGGTTCCCATTTAGTATGTGCAATTAATATTGCTAGAAAGGTGGATTTACATTACTTCTTTTTTACATTACTAAGTAGTGGAAGTGCTCCTCAGCTAGACATCATATCCATTCCCATAAAACGTTTAGGTAAGAGACACATTTTTTTTTAAATAAAGCCTGTTTAAACATTCCAACACTGACATATTTGTGTTCTCTTAATCTAGTTGTAGCCTAAGTTAGGATTCATCTATAGATGTTCGTACCACATTGTGTGGGGCTCCCAAATCAAGAATTCACAGGAATTTCTCTTTACCATCCTTTGACCATTTTATACGTGTGTTCTTTGAGTCCCCAAACAGAGGGTGAAACAAAGAAGCCCCTTGCCCATTTTTCAATCTTTATTTTGATTAATCTGCCTGACTATTGCCCAAGCAATTGTTGGTCAGCTTTTGCATTGCAATCACTGCCTTCAGAATTTTAAAATTTCTCCAAACTGCGTGACCTATAGCAAACTTATCTGGAACATTTTAATGTTGAGAGACCAACAGGGGGATCCATATGCAGGATAATAAAACTAGACCCCTATCTCTCACCACATAAAAAATAACCTCAAAATGAATTAAATACTTAAATCTAAGACCCCAAACCATAAAAATACTAGAAGAAAATGTAGGGAAAATGCTTTATGACAATGGTCTGGATAAGGATTTTTGAAATAAGACCTCAAAAGCATAGGTACCACATGCAAAAATAGATAAATGGAATTACATCAAATTAAAAAGCTTCTGCACAGCAAACAGAAACAACTGAGGGGCGATGGGCATCCCCCCCTGCCTAAAAACAGGCAAAAGAACATGCTGAAAACACTACTTCCACATGGGTGGCCCACCATATCCACCACCACAGTCATGGTTGACACAAAAGAGGCTTAATGCCACAGCAATAGCCAAAACCACCATGTAATCAGCCCACCAGACACTTGACTGCACTGACACAAGGAGAGTCACCAGCAGAATAACAGAAAAAGCAACTGCTCTACAAGATGACCAGACATCAACATAGAGATACTAGATATACAAACACCCAAGAAAATATGACACCACCAAAAGAATACAGCACTTCTCAAATACCAGAACTTGTAGAACAGTAAACCCTTGATATGATCAAAAGGAATTCTGAGCAACAATCTTAAGGAAACTTGCTGAGATACAAGAAGACTCAGACAACATAGTGATATGAGAAAAAAAATCCAGGGTATGAACGAGAAAATGTACAAAGAGATTAATACCTTAAAAAGGAATGTGGCAGAACTCATGGAACTGAAAAATTCACTCAATGAAATAAAAAACACAACTGATAGTTTAACAATAAGCTAGAACAATAAAAATAAAGAATTTCTGATCTTGAAGATAGTGTTTTAGAAATAACCCAGGTAGACAAAAAAAAAAAAAAAAAAAGGAAAAGAGAATTTTAAAAAATGAAGCAAATCTAAGAGAGCTAGCAGACAACCAGAAGTGCATAAACATTTAAATCATGGGTGTTCCAGTAGGGGAATAGAAAGGAAAAAGCATGGAAACCCTATTCAGTGAAATAAAATGGAAAACTTCCCAGGTATAGGGAGAGACAGGGATGTTCAGATTCAGGATGTTCAAAGATCCGCAGACAGATTCAACCCCAAAAGATCCTCTCCAAGACACATTATAGTCAAACTGGCAAAGCTCAAAAACAAAGAGATTATCCTCAAAGCGGCAAGAGAAAAGTGTTAAGTCACCTGTGAGGTAGGCCCTATCAGACTAACAGCAGACTTCTCAACAGAGACTCTACAGGCCAGAAGAAAATAGGAAGATATATTCAAAACACTAAAAGAAACAAACTGCCAGCCATGAATACTGTACCCAAAAGGCTATCCTCCAGAAATACACAAGAAAGAACAAAACCCACTGGTGGAACAAAAATGCATATGATAAAGAGAAAGAATCTTAATCTTATCACCACAAAAAACGATACTGACAATGCTTTATTTCTGATTTTATTCATTTTCCTCTTCTCTCTTTTATTATTGGACAATGTAGAAAAATATATATAAATGCTCAAATACTAATCATTAGAGAAATGCAAATCAACACCACAATAAGGTATAACCTAAAAAGACAAAAAACAAAAGATGCTGGTGAGGGTGTGGAGAAAGGGGAACTCTTATACACTGTTGGTAGGAATGTAAATTGGCACAGCCGTTATGGAAAACAGCATAAAGATTTCTCAAAAAATTAAATGTAGAGGGCCGGCCCGGTGGCGCACTGGATGGTGCGCCGCTTGGGAAGCGCGGCGGCGCTCCCGTCCGAGGGTTCGGATCCCACGTATAGACCGGTTCCCGCTCCCTGGCTGAGCCAGGCGCGGGAGCCGCACCCAGGC
>NW_007729914.1:189619-208855 GCF_000696425.1 Galeopterus variegatus
AAAAAAAAAAAAAAAAAAAAATTAAATGTAGAAATATCATATGATCCAATAATCCCAATACTGGGTGTATATAAAAAAAAAGAAGAAGAAAATTAGTGTTGAAGAGATATCTGCACTTTTATGTTATTGTAGCACAATTCACAGTAGCCAAGATATGGAACCAGCCTAAGCACCCATCTATAGATGAATGGATAAAGAAAATGTACTTTGCAAATATAATAGAATACTATTCAACAGTAAAGCAGAATGAAATTCTTCATTTCTGACAACATAGATGAACCTGGAGGACATGAAGTGAAATTAGTCAGGCACTGAAAGACAAACACCACATGATCTCACTCATATGGAAAATCTAAAAAAGTTTCTCTCACAGTAGTAGAGAGTAGAATAGTGGTCACTGGAGAGTAGGGAGGGGAGGAGGAAGAGGAAGTAGGCAGAAGTTGGTCATTGGGCACAAAGTTACAATTAGAAAGAATAAGTTCTGGTGTTCTATTAAGCTTTAGGGTGATTATAGCTTTTAACTATGTTTTGTGTATTTCAAAATAGATAGAATGGAGAATTTTAAATGTTATCATTACAATGATAAATGTTTAAAGTAATGTATATGCTAATTACCCTGATTTGATCATTATACAACATACGCATGCATTGAAACATCACATTGTACCCCATAAATACGTACAATTAATATGTGTCAATTACGAATAAAATAAAACTTAAAAAAGACTAAAAAAACTGTGACTCAAAAAAATTAAAACAAAACAACAAACAAATCTAAAAACTGTATAATTGTGATGACATTTTGATCATAATTTTTTGCACTTATAAAACAATGTAAAGAAGAATAATACCTAAACAATTTTAACAAGTCCATGAATATGGTATGTTTTCCACTTAGGTTTTTAAAAATGTCTTTCAATATAGTTATAATTTTTTCACAAATTTTATGCATTTCTTTAGTTATATTTGTTATGTGCTTACTTTTTTTTGTAATTATAGAGGTTTCTTTTGTTTTAGTTACTTTTCCTACATATTCATTGCTGATGTAAAATTATGCAAGGAATTAAAATATTTGGAATACAAAATCTTGATAAATTGGCTTATGAATTCTGATACTTATCTATAGGTACTTTTCAATTCTCTAAAAATACTTAGGAATAGAAGTGTGAGCCAGTATCTTTGTCTTACTTCCATTCTAGAAGTGAATACTTTAACTGATCACCATTAAGTCTAATTATTCCTGTAGGTTTTATGTCAATTCCCTTTTTTAAAATGAAAATATTCCCTTTGTTGCTTATTTGCTAAGAATGGTGCTTCAATGCTGTATCTTATATAATGTTTCTCTGGCACTATTGGGATAATTTTATAATATATTTTCGTTGCTGATGTCTTGTTTAGATTTTTTTTTCATCTACAAATAAAAAATCTCCATTTTTCTTTTTATTTTTTAAGATTATTATAGCAGCATCATAAAATATATTGAACAATCTTTCTTTCTTTTCTGTTTTCTGGAAACCTTTTAGAAGCTTGGATTTATCTGATCTTTGAATATTAGTTAAAACACAATCTGATTTTGACACTTTGTAAAGAAAATTAATTACTTTTTCAATTACTTCAGTGGTTAAAAAACATTTAACTTGCCTATTATTTCTCGATACATTTCATATCAGTTTTAAATTGAGCAGAGGGCAGAAACAATATCTGATTCCTATATACCTTACCAGTGTTCTTAATATTTTTTTCTTGTTAATGAATTTACTGCATTTTATATTCCTTCACATTTAACTTGCTAATGAAATGTTCTGATTGTAATGCATGCCTCTTCATATATATATTTCTTTTTTCTGTCTCATGAGACATCATGTAATAAAGAGCCATACTAGATTATAAAAAACACTTCATAAAATAGCACAATTAAAAATAACAGTTTTTACAAAACTGGAAAATCAGTGAGCAGGATGTTCATTTTGCTGATGATGAAATTAAGGTGCATGATATGAAGCAACACTAATGTTAAGATGAAGATTAAAGAGGTTAGAATATGTAACATTGTATAGGAAAACCTATAAATTGAAGTAACTAAAGGGAAAAGCTATTTTTAGTTAACATCTGTCAGGTAATAACTAGGAAGTTAGGGCATACTAGAGCATATCTCACTGGTGTCTTTTTATGTCAGTGTACAGAGACTTGATTTCCCACTTCCAACACCTGTGCATTTTTTTCCTGTATGCTTTGTCTGGCCATTAGATATTTTTTAGCCCACTTGGAAGGCTGGCAGTGTCTGGGGATTAGTGTCTTCTTTCTTCCTTGGGATCCTCAGCTAATAGTTGTTGGTGTAAAAATACCCAACTCCCTCTCCTTCTGGATGAGGTAATTCTGAGATAAATGTTGTACAGTCATCCCCCAAATTCCTCAGTGGGATTAAGAAAAGTTTCCCTAAGTGATAACTTGATTAATGCACACGCACTTTTGACTGTCTTCCCCTCCCTGTTTCATTTATTCACTCTCCTACATTTGTTTCCTCCTATTATCTTTTAAATAAAGTGATTGAACTTGAATGATTTTCTGTGGGTCAGTTTATTGGGAAACCCACACAAAGGCAGAAGTTGTCAGATCCTCAGGATGGCTATCTGTAACTGGGAGGCTTGCTGACCAAATGGCAACAAGAATTCCACTGCTAGTGCTCAGTGGGGTGATGCTAATCTCTGGCATGTCTATGCACCACCATTACTAATACTCTATTCCTGATCAAATGCAGAATCTCACTATTTTAAACTCAATTTTATTTTTACTGTTCTCTGTACATCTGTTTCTCGAGGAGCTGGAGCATTTTCATGCATTTACCACCAGTACAAAAAAGTCAAAGCCATCTTTTTTTCACTGCCTGTCTTTCTAGGTAGAAGGATACCTTGTGTGAATCACCTAATCATTCTTTATTCATGTGTAAAATGAGTTAATGCCTATTGTTCAGCACTGATATAAAATTAAGTAACAATGCAGAGAATAGTATATTGAAAACAGAAGACACTATGTAAGTTACCTTATCTCCTTTCTCTTTTATTTGACTGACTTACCAAAACAACTTTGAAATATTTACTGGAACAAATAGATGTGATATTCAATGCACACAATGGCTTACATGTCAGTTGAACTACTTTAATAATAATAATAATAGTATAACATAGCAAAAATAAAACTGACTAGGGGGACGTCAGAAAGTCATTCTAATAGCTTTTCAATGCACAGAGAAATTAAAACAACAAAAAAATGAATGATTAAAAAAACTGTTTTATATATACACAATAGAATACTATTTAGGTATTAAAAAGAAATGATATCTTGTTATTTGTAGCAACGTGGATGGAACTAGAAACCATCACATTAAGAGAAGTAAGTCAGCCACAGAAAGGCAGATACAACATGGTCTCACTCATGTGAAATCTAAAAAAAAAAAAAAAAAAGTAGTTTTCATAGAAGTAGAAGTAGAGAGTAGAATAATGGTTACCAGAGGCTGAGAGAGAAGGGGGTTTGGGAGGAGGAGGAGGGGTAGACTAACTACCCGAAATGATTATTTGTGCAGTATATGAATGTATTGAAACAATGCACCGTACTCCACAAAAAATGTATAAATAAAATTGACAAAAAAAGGTATAATTGGGCTTCACAAATTCACAATACATTTTATGTGTTTCTCCTTCCTTCTGGAAAGTGCGAGCAAATGGTATAGTTTTTGGCATTCACTATGGGTTTGTGATATGAGTTAGGCTTGTCTTCCCATTATCATACAAGCTAAATTTGGTATTAAACACAAACACAGAACAGAAGCTCTTGGGAAGTCTAAACAGACAGCAGCACTAGCATTTGCCTTTGGGAGAATGCAGGGATGAATCAAAAAAAATCATCCCTGTTAGAACAGAATCTTGGGGAGTCATTTGAAGACGAAGAAGCAGGAAACTCTTCAGAGAAACAGGAAAGAAATTATTTCATATGAAAAAACATAGCCTGAAATAAAAAAACTAAAAGAAAAAAATGAGAAAGAGGGAAGGAAAACATGAGAGAAAAAATCATACTAAGGGGCCAAATGGTGAATCAATTCTGCTATGCTCTGCTTAGAGCTGACAAGTGGAATGCATTTCCCTTCAATTTTTGAAAGAACTTCTGAACACAAAACCTTCTAGTCCATATAGAGTTTTACGAAGGCAAAGAAAAGGTAAGTATGAGATACTTGCATACTTTTTTGTGTGGAAACCACAAAAAGCAGTTGGAAAATGGGCAGATTAAAGGATCTGAAAATAAGCTCAAGAGGGTGACAAACAGTTAGTATGTCTCTGTCCTTTGCATTATCATTATTACTCTCATTTTAGGTGGTAATGATGCAACATGGCTAAGAACTGATCTTTGTCTTCAGGGAACTCACCACCTTGTGAGGCAGGCACTCAGGGAAACACGTTAATTGAAAATTACGTCCTATAGCAGAGGTAAGAATGATGTGATATAGGAAACAGGAGAAGATTTGTTCCAAGTTGAACATTTTGGAAAACTTTTCTGGGGAAATAAAAGGTAAATTTTGTGTTGATAGAATTTATGGAGTTAACCAAGTGGTGAAGGTCTCTAGGCAGTGGAAACAATACAAGCAAAGTTGCAAAGGCCAGAACAACAACGGTACATGTAAAGAAATGAAAGAAAATGGTTATTGCTAAGGCTTGAGTTGGGAGTTATGGGTTGAAATTGATAAAAGTTAGGATGTAGAAAGTTTGATAAGCATAGATAAGGAATTGGACAAGAAGAAGATTCTGTAGATCAAGTGTCAAAATATGTATTTTATGTAGGTAGTGTCTTTTTGGGGTCTGCTTTGAATGGATATTAAAAATTACCTATTACATTAATAAGTCAGGTATTTGGCTTCTCTTGACAAAGTTTTCTGGCATCACCAATTCTTTATTTCCTCATGCCAGTAATGCCCTGAAGATGGGAAGACTTCTACTCAGGCATGCATTCTCTTCTGTGTCATTGTGGCCACTCCTCACACAAAGTTTACATATGTACTTGCAGCTGGCTAAGATTTATTTTTATCTGGTCCAAGTAGGCATTTGGCTATGCTAACTCTACTATTGATATTGGTTTCTACATGAGAGAGGACTATTAAATGATTTTAATTTGTAGCATGACACGTTCAACTGGAGGAAGATGAAAACTAGATTTTCAGCAAGGTCAGAATAAGGGTAAAATATAAGAAGAGCACTTAGAGGGTTGTAATCATCAATGAGTGGCCTTACTAGAATGGTGCTAATAGTGGGCAAGTTTCAGCCATTCGTTGGATGTGAGGCAAAGAGAGAAATTTAGGGTGACAATAAGTTTTAGGTATTGGATGCCTAGGTAGACAATGAGATCCTTGACTATGATAGGAAACGCAAGAGTAGAATTGAAGAAGAGAGGTAGATATGTTCAATTTTGGACAAGCTTTAGTTTGAGATTTCTGGATATCCCAGAGGTAAGGCAAGCAGTTGGTTGAATGTATAAATCAAAAGCTAAATCAGAAGATTCTGTGAAGGCAAATGCCAGGAGTATAGTTTGAGGATTTATTACACAGGCGGTATTTGAAATCAGGAAAATAAATGATGTCTTGAAAGTAACAGTAGGGCAAGGAAAAGTACTGGGAAAGGAAAGTGAGGAACAGAAAGATAGAGGGAAATGAGCCCATAAAGAAAAGAAGAATGAGGAGTATCAAAGATCAGAAAAAGTATCCCTCAACATCCAAATCTTTCTGGTTCCTGAGTTTATTCTGCAGGACTTTGGATAGCAAGGGACATCTTTGGTCTCAGAGAATCCAAAGGGGTAAGACATTTTAAGCAGTGAGTGGCTAGCAGCTCCTAAGTCAATAGATAGCTCTAATGAGATAAAAGCTGAAATGCATTTGTAGAAATTACAGTAATCTTTGCTGGAGTAGTTTCGGCAAAGTGATGGAGACAGAAGCAAGATTCCAGGAGGCTGAGGAGCAAATGGGAGGTATCTAGAGTTGGTGAGATTAAACTACTTACTTTCAAGAAGCTTGACCAACAAGAAAAGAAAGGAATAGTGCTGTCAAGATCTGGATACAAGATGTAAAAGAGAGGGCTTACATTACATGGGAGAAACTTAAGCATGCTGTTGACATATCTCTGATTATATATTTACAAAAATGTTTTGCTTGGATTTCAAAAGATAGAAACCAGAGTAGTTAGTTATAAATACACTCAGGGATAACCCATTATCATTATAATTATTATTTATCATTTGTTTTAAATCTAAGAAATTATAATTGGTAATTCAAATTCCCACTTACCTACTCTACACATCCTTACAACAACTGTCTGTTTAGATATCTTTAATGACAGAGAGGTCCCCGTCTCTAAAGGTAACACATTCTGTTCTTAGGTAGCTCTAATTTACCTCTTATTCTCATGTTAATTCAGAATCTGCTTCTTATATTTCTACTTGTAGTTCTAGTTCTTGGCTTGGAAACAATCCAGGGTAAGACTCATCTATTTTTCATAAGAGAATCCTTCAGATATTTGAAAAGTAACTTAAATGCCTCTTCTTTTATTCAGTTTTTTTCTAAGATACATTCAAGTTTCTACACTTAGCTCCTATTTGAGATGTTTACAGGTTCCTAACTAATTTACCTGTTATTTTTTCTTCTTCCTCTTGTTTCACCCTAGTTTATCAATATATTTAAATAATGTTTAATTGCACATAATACCCCAGGTTTGATTTGTATAGCACAGAGTAGTTAGTTTGCTTTCTTAGTCAAGCTCTGAAGATTGGCTAGCTATTATAAGCACCATCTTACACCTCTAGTTCATTAGGAGACTTGAAGTCACAGATAATTTTCACATTAACTCATGCCAAGTATTTTTTCTTCCTCCTGAAACTTATGTTAGTTGCTTTTGAGCTTAAAATTATAAATGTACATTTTATTAACTTCATATTAGCCTAGAAATTTAATTTCTCACTGTCATATTAAATCTTGATTTTGCCACTATATTTCTTGTTCTCGACCTACTTTGTCTCCTGAAAATATAAATATTCATTTTTTATAATCTTATCTATTGCAAGGAATGAAAATAATAGGGTCATGACTGTGGCGTTCCACTGGAGATTTATCCAAGAATGAAATAAATCAATGTCTTATTTGACACTATTTAAATTCACCTAACAGTATTACTCATTTCAAATTTTATAAACATCTTATTAACATGTACAAACACTTTATTCAAATGTCAAAGTGTTTTGTCAAGCTAGTAAAAAGGCCTCCAAAAAAAAAAAAAAAAAAGGATTGTATAGCATGACTCATTTTTGGTAAATCTTCATGGGTTTTTAAGTATTTCATCATTCTTTTCAAATAATAGTAAATGATGTTTATATAGTGCTAGAGTTTTCTAGGTGATTTGTCATGCAATTTTCCAGAGTGGAAGCATTGAACAAAATTCACAGGCATTGGGGTCTAACAAATGGATGAAAAAATTTGGCTTTGGTATATGTTAGCTCTGTGTCCAAGATAAATATGTAAACTTTTGGTATATAAAGGGGATAACAATAAATATTTCACAAGGTTATTATTAAGATTTAATGAAAACTTATATAAAGCCTCAAGTCCAGGGCTTAGCTCACAGTGTGTAAATAATAGATATTAAATTTCTTGCTAACAACACCAAGATACTCAAGAGTAACTGCCCCAAGTAGTCAGAATTGATGTAATACCCATTTTGAAGATAAAAAAAACAGAAGTCTAAAGAGTTCTATTTATTCATTCAATAATTGTTGAATGCTTTCTAGGAGTTTGGGAATGTTATGTACTGGACATAAATATGAACTATGAGATGCATGCATAGATTTCCTAGGAACATAGAGGATTTGTACTAAACTTAGTCTCAAAGCCAGATAGTTAACTTTGAACAATTTTCTAGGAGTTGACACAGTGTTCTGACAACTCAGTAATTGTTTTTATTTATAGACATTTTGTATATATTAACAGAGGATATAAATATTCTTTGTCGTCTTCATCTTTCTCATTGCTGTGATAGTCTACAACAAAGCAGCTTCTTGCGTTCAACTCCAAAGCAATAAAGTGTGGTCCATAAAGGTGCCTTAGGACTGGCTTTATTAAATCATTAAAGAAGTTTTATAATCAGCATATGAAGTACAGGTAATTAGGTACTAAGGTATTCATGGTCCTCAAAGAATTTGTTCTTTTATGGAGTTAAATATTTCCTTTCTGACTAAAAATACTCTTTGTTATGTTGATTATCCATTTTTTATACCTAGGTAACCTTAAATTCTGCATAAATACAGAATTAATGGAGTTAGAGATAATGATCTTGTAATATAATTTGAAATTGTCAAATTATGACCTTTTTCATGAGAAAAAATTTATATTCAAATCCTATTGTGTGAGAGAACGAATAATATCATACAACTATGGAAAACTGTCAGGACGGATAATAATTTAGTAGCTGTATTTAATAGCACCAACTAGAATATGGTTTAAATATGACAAGTCTGTTTCGGTTTTTGCTAAGTTGATCAAAACAGAAAGTGTTTTTCCCTTGGGAGAATTTTTATTAATTTCTAATGAGATTTTAAAAAATATATTAGTACAGGATTTCTCACTTTGAGAGGAAATTCACTGAGTGTTCTAAGTAAAGTTTCTATGTGGATCTTGAAAATATTAAACATTGAAGTAGGACTTTCAGCTATGCACAGTAAATAGGTTGGTGGTCCTCTGCATACACACGAATGCATACACACAAATGTAACACACACAGAATTCTGGAAAAAAATTTGGGCTCTTGTATTAGTCTGTTTCAGTTGCTTATAACAAAATATCTGAAATGGGGTGATTCATAAAGAAACACAATCTATTTCTTCCAGTTTGCAGGCTGGGAAGTCCACCGTCCAGGCAACACATCTGATGAGGGTCTTCTTCTTGGTGGTAACTCTACAGTGAAACAGGATGTCACATGGTGAGAGTAAGCTGACAGCTTGTGAGTAACTTTCTCACTAGTCCTCCTGTTAAAGACATCAAAAACATGTCCATTATTCCATGAATGGATCAATCTATTCGTGAAAGCACAGTCCTCACAATCTAATCACCTCTCAAAGGCTCCACTTTTCAAATACCACAATTGTATTTCCCACCCTCTTAGCACTGTTACATTAGGGGGGTCAAGTTTCAATGAGTTTTGTGGGGACATTCAATTCACAGCAGCTCTAGAAAATGATCAAAGGTAGATAAGAAACTGAGAAATATAAATTCCTGAAAAATGGCTGTAGCTTCAGGTAAAAAAAAGGGAAGTCTTCAGTCTTTTTGCCTGAAGTCACTCCATTTCTTACCCATTCCCACCCTTAAGTGGTGAATACCATGAATTTATCAGCATGGGGTTGGCTGCAAAATTCAGTAGCTGTGTTACCAGAGGGTGTAAACTCAGTTTTGTGTAGAATTTGACAACACAATACTATGCAGCTAAATATGGCAAATGTAGTAAGAAACAAATGGAATAAAATGATAGTTATGCCAGCCTGAGATTGTGATCTTGGTTGGGTTGAATGATGGACAAGCTAGAACTTTATCAAGAAATTTTGAAAATAATAGAGACATAGAATGGTCAGACAAACTATGCATCCCTTTCTATCTGAGAAACTATGTACATGAGAGAGACAGGTGGAAAGTAAATATAAAAGGTTTGAGAATTGGCTGATCATTGAATACACTCACTAACCCACATACAGATTGGTCAGCCCAGAGAAAGAGAATTCAAGTTTTTTGAGCGTAACATCTGCCGAAGTCATTGTCTGACTGTTAAGCTATGGAGACACAGAAGTGACCCATAAGAAACAAAGCTTAAAAAAAATTAAGAATAAAAACTCTAAAAAGACTCAGCAGAGGCTGCATACTCTGGAGGAGAGAGTGTGCAAAGTTTAAGTCTAGACAAGTTACAATATAGTATCTAAATTATCTTTAAAAATATTATGAGAATGCAAAGATGTAGAAAGTATGATCTATATTCAAGAATGAAAAGTCAATAGAACAATTCAAATCTGAGTGAGTGGAATATTGAATTAGGCAAAGACTTCAAAGCAATTTTTAAATATACCTTCAATAAATAGAAAACTATGTTCAAAAAACTGAAGGGCCCCAAACCTCCCAGTAGCCCCTTTTATCCCCCCACCACGGGATGAGCAAGAGAGGGAACCATTAGGATTACTCTTGCCACCCTAGTGGCCAGGGGAGTCCAGGAGGAAGGTGAGTATGCTGCCCACCTATTCAGCCCCACAGAGAGACACTCAGATGCCGCAGGGGTTCCGTCAAGCAGTTCTGTTTATTTTCACACAAGCACCTGCTTTTCTAAGCAGATGGCAAAGGGACTTCCTAACTTCAACCTACCATCTTAAAGGTCATGTGAACATGCATCTTGCTGTAATGCTTTGCTATTGCAATCACGTGGTGAGCATGAGCACAGAAATATCTTTTATCCAATAATTTTAAACTATGTCTTTCCTTGGCCACTCCCTGGAGGCTTCAGTCAGGTGCCATCTTTCTCTCTCCTGTCCAGGCGAATGTTTTCAACAGATTACATACCACATATGTGGGTGGGGTCGTGGCTAGTTCTCTGCCCTGGGAAGAGGTGTGTGGCCTCATTGCCCCAACAACCCAACACATAGTAAATCTCAATAGAGAAATAGAAACCATAATAAATAATCAAATGTAAATTCCAGAGTTGAAAAGTCTAATAATGAAACTGGAAAAAATCACTAAATAGGCTCAACAGCATATTTGAGAGCAAAGACAAAAGAATTAATGAAGTTAAAGAGAGATCAAACATAGATCAAAAACCAAACAAAAAATAATTTTCTACTATCAGATATGCCCTACCAGAAATATTAAAGAAAGTCCTTGATAATCACTTGAATCCACAGAAAGGAATGAAGAGCATTAGAAATGGGAGAAGTGTGGGGAATATAAGAGAATATATGTGTGTGTGTAAGTGTGTATGTACATATGTGTGTACTAATACATATGCATATATATATACACAAACTTTTTTTCTTTTCTCTTAATTTCTTTAAAAAATGTCCTTTATTTCTTTGGTAATATTTCTTATCTTCAATTGTCTTTGGTCTGATATCACTGTAGTCAGTTCACGTTTCTATGGTTACCATTTGCATGGCATATCTTTTTATTTTCTTTATTTTCAACCTACCTATATGTTTTAATCTAAAGTGTATTTGTCATGTTCAGCCTGTCATTAGATATTGCTTTTTTGTCAAGTCCGACAAGCTCTTTCTTTTTATTTGAGTAATTAGTCCATTCATATTCAATATAATTATTAGCATGACTGAATTTACATATGCCACTATGCTATTTGTTCTTACATGTCTCATTGTCTTTTTTGTTTCATTTTTCTTCTTCAGTGCCTTTTGTGTATTATGCAAATGTTTTTAATGTAACATTTAAATATCTTTGTTGATTTTTTCTGTTTTTGAGTTTTTTTCTTAGTGGTTGCTCTAGAATTTGAAGTATGCATTTTTAACATCACAGTCTACTTCAGATTAACACTGACTAAATTCTGTTAGATATGGCATCTTTTCTACAATTTAGCTACATTTCCTCCTTCCTCCATTGTGCTATTATCATCAAATATATTTAATCTTTATATGTTGTAAATTTAACAATTGTGTGTTTATAATTATTTCTTTATATAATGTAAAATTATATAATTACTTTGGAAAACAATTTGGCCATTTATTTGTTAAACATACACATATCATATGAATAGCAATTGTTCCCCTAAGTGTTTACCCAAGAAAAATTAAAATGTATGTTCACACAAATACTTATACACAAATATTGATTGAAATATTATTCATAATAGCCAAACAATAAAAAAAATTCGAGTATCCATCAACTCTTAAGTGACTCAAAAAATGTGGTATATACATCATATACAATGTAGTACATAATGGAATACTACTCAGTATTGAAATGCAAATAACTAATATTACACACAGTAGCTGATTGAAACTAACTGCTAAGTTAATTACGTTAAGTGAAATAAGCCAGTAATAAAATATTATATCTTGTATAAGTCTACTTAAATTAAATTTCTCATAAAGACTGAAATATAGAGAAAGCAAGGAGTTCAGCAGTTGCCCAGACCTGGGGGTGGAGCACATCTAATACTTCCATAGAGATTATGTATAGATATCCCACTTGTTTCATTTTTGCCCAGACATAAGCTTTAAGGAATTTACACCTGTGTATGAGTAACATTTTTGTCAGCCTTTAATTGCACCCAAAGTGCCAGTGTTTTTTAGGTTTATTTCAAACCTTCTTTGTAACAGTAATTTAAAATCTACATATTGAAGCCTGCTTTTAGAAGCTTCTTTCTGCAGTCTTAAGCAACCCATAAATATCCACACTGTAACTGGGAAAAACTTTGGACAGTACCAAACTTCTAAAATACATGAAATAACATTTTTCTTAATCAATCATGAGAATAACTGAGTTGTCTGCTTTAATTTTTGTTATTGTGATTGTATTACATAAAAATAAGGTCTTCAAAATCCTTTGCAGCAAATTTCTGTACACAATTGAATGGAGAATTCTTTCTGTGTACTTTACTGTTGGGATTGACAATAATCCTTTAAAATCAAATGGATTTCTAGATTTGTTTTATATAACATCAAAAAAAAAAAATAAGTGAGCCTTGGAAATTTGTCCCCCTCTTCAATAAAACGTGGACATGAAAGGAATACTGCAAAAGTTGGAATAGATGGAGGTAGAAAAAAATGTAGGCTGAAGCTCTAGGATCTGCAAAACACATGAAAAGACATTTAGGCAGCAAAAACACATTTGGTTCTTGCTTCATCTTAATGCAGTGTTGCTCAAGCCTGGCACTACTGATGACATTTTCAGTGGATAATTCTTTGTTGTAGGGGCCTAGCCTGTGTATTGTAGGTTGTTTAATAACACCTCTGTCCTATACTTACTAAATGCAAGTAATACCACCTCCCCAGTTATGACAAATTGATGTCTATAGACATGGCCATATGTCCCTGGAGTGACAAAACCACCTCCTGGTTGAGAACCACTGTTTTGATGGTATAATATTAATTCTAAACATCTTCTGGAATGAAAGATGGAAGGATTTGAGGGATGTACTTCAATACATGAGGACAATTTGTTTTTTGGGGGTCAAGGGGTTGAGAGAGGAGAGGGAGAAATGTTGGAAACGTGTCTTTTACACAATAGTATCCTGTCTTTTTTCACTCTTGAATCATTTAAAAGAGAAGAAACAGGAGGCATTGCCATTCTAGCTCTACACACTTAGTATGTGACATGTTAGGTCAAGGGCAGATAATCACAACTACCTTAAAAGAGTGTAGAAGAAATTAAATGAATTAATACAGTTAAAGTAATGACTGACCCAGAGTAATTGTTCTATTTTTTTCAATAGATAGCTATAAGTGTGCTTACATAAAGAGAAAAAAACCAACAAACAGAAACAAAACTCTATGAGAATAGCAATTTTCATTGAGATTAAGGAGAATTAAAAAAAGCAGGAGTAACAAATTTGCAAAATACAAAGTTTTCACATTTTACTTACTAGGTTTGGTCTTGTGAATTTTGTTGCTTTTGACTTAGGGTAACATTCATTCACTCACTCATTCATTCAACAGTTATGTGCTACTAAGTGCTACTAACTGCCAGACACTGTACACCGTAGAATGATGAATAATGTGAAAATTATCAAAACAATGATACTACTAAAATCAGATGTTTCAAACATATAACTGTTTGAAGTGAAGCAGGGTCTCACTCTTGGCTACGTGGTGAGACAGCTTAAAGGTGATGTATGTCCTTCCTGTAAGCATGTATTATCACTCTGATAGTTAGTGACAAAATTCCAGTAGTGAAAGATTGACCTAATGCATATAATAAATTTGGCATTAAGTGTGTGCCTTCTAATTATTCTAAAGTTAGTACAGCTAGTAAGTGGAGATGTCTACCAGAGTTGTTCTACCTTCTTCGGATTTGCTATTGGTGACTTTATTCCAGTGATGTAAGTATGACTTCAGAGAATTGAAATATTGGGACTAGATTTCTAACTTGAGAACTTGTCAATAGCACAATATTAGAGGTGAATCCATTGTGATTATCTTATATGACTTTTTCTCAATCAACTAATAAATAATTGAAACATTTTTAACTTGGCTTTTGAAGACTTACTTCCAAGTAATGGGTAGAACTGAGGTTGTAGTTTCTGTGGATGGTAATAATTTATAATATCTTTGTTTCTGTACAGTTTTCCCTTGACCTTTAGACTCATATAGTTACTAGACAACTTGACCTTTCCAAATAAATGTCTCATAGATATATCAATCAATATTTTACACAAGGAACTTTTGATTTCATTTAAGAAACCTGATCTTCTGGGATTTCTCCATTTCAGTAATTGATAAAATCATCCACCAAGACAATCAAACTAGAAATTTTAGTATCTTTCTCCAATCCCGAAGTGAATAAATCTGCAGCTTTTACTGTTTCTGCCTTCCAAATATATTGAATGCCCATTCATTTTTCTCTGTTTACTCTGTTACTATTTTAATTCAAACTACTTGAATTGTATTTTATATCCTTCCTCCTAACCAGTCTCATCTTCAAGTCTTACCATCATTTAAATGTCCCCTCCTTTTCTTTGCCATATCAATTAGAATAATCTTTTCAGGTTAAGAATTAGACAATGTAATTCTTCAAAAATCTTCTATATTTTCCCTTGTATGATACCACATGCCATTTTGAATACTAGTTCCTTACCATGGGCTATAGATTGTGCATAATCTGGCCCCTATATACCTTTTAATTCATTTCATTCTTTTCTCTCTTCCATATATTCTGACCAATTTGACTTTCTTTCAGTATCTTATATTTGTCAAATCTTTTCTTACCTTAATGCCTTGTCTCATAGTCTTGTGTTTGTCTGAGAAAAAAAAAAAAAAACTATCCTATGGATCTCAGCTTAAACTTTACTCTTTAAAGAATTTTCTCACACTATGATAAGTTGTCTAGCTCTCTTTATTAGTTTGCATTATTCTATCCTCAGTTATCATTTAAGTTCCTCAAGTTTTAAGTATGCATTGTATATACTCATCTATATTGCTAGAATTTTATATATATATATATATATATATATACTTCAACATAATACCTCTTAAGAGACATGCTAAAAAAAGCCTATTTAGCACCTATTTTATAATTTCTAGGGACTCTACCACTCAGATACACAAAGCCACAAAATAGAAGTGTACACTACTAAGCAGCATATATTTACAATGCATGAATGAACAAAAATTATTTGATTAAAAAATGCCTAAGCCATGCCCTGTACCTACTAGCTGTAGGACTAGGCACTTAGGAAAGGAGCAAAGTTTCCTCCCAATCTTGTCTTTTTGATAACCCACACTGACCAGCTCACCACATTGATTTGTTAACTTCTCCAAACACAAGGCTCACTTCAGAGTTTAACCCCTGCCCTTGGACACTCCAGAAGAAAGGCATAATGTTTCTGCTAATTATGAATTTGTGTAGAAATGATGTTTTCAAAGAACTGTAGAAAAATAGATAAAAAGGTAATATATCTTAATTTCCTTTATGGATCTAGCGATTTTGTTATTTTCAAAACATAAAAATTATATTCAGTATACTTGATTTACTCATTAAGTTAAAATGGTTGGTATATTAAATCTAAAAGAACAGTTTGTTTAGCCTCTAATTTCAAATTTACTAGTGAGATTAATTTTTAGATGTGTTTAATTGTTACAAATAGCATTGCAAGCTGCTGAGCTTAAGAAATTGAATATCTTTTAGTTTTTACCTATTTATTTGAAGCAGTAAACAACTGAAAAAAATAAGAAACCATCAATATTAGAACTAAACATGTGAGAGTTCTGGTCAAAATGGCAGAATAGACAGTCCCTAGCATCACTCTCTCCCACAAATCAGCGAATTTACAACTATAAAAATGTAACAACAGCCAAGCTGGGGCTGCTAGAGCTCAGGGGAAAAGGAGGAAAGACCTATGGAGTTCATGAAGGTGAGAGAAGCCACGATGAGAAAAAGAAAAATCTGCTTGGAGTGTTTTGGGCTGCAGCTGCTGAGTGCATGGAGCAGGAGCTGGCAGAAACCACAGCTGTGCCCTTTGGATGGAGTTGTTCAGAGGCAGCAGGGGAGAAAAGGTCCTTGGTCCAGGACAGCAAGACCACTAATAGGGTTCCCGTGGACCCACACAGGAGAGAGAAGCCAGAAAAACTAAAAAAGGAGTCATTCAGGGGCTGGGGAGTCATTGCAAGGGACCCACGCAGAGCCTGTCCAATGGGAAGTGTTTGGAACGTTGGTGGTGGTGAAGATGGGCCTGCTGGGGGAACACTGGGACGCAGCAAGGACAGCTGATCCACCTCACAATCAGCTCAGGACCACTCAGAGGAGGCTGATCAGGAATACAGAATTGCATGGGGTATAGTTTGATGAAAAGACTCAGGCCCAGATCAGAGTCTCTACACAACCCAGGTGCACCAGTTCTCTGGAGAGCCTATCAGGTCAACCATTAAACCCTGAGCTTCATAAAAAGCCTTCTCTAAGGAAATAGCAGTAAAGCAGCAATTTAGCTCAACCATACAACTCAAGTACTGGTTCCCACAGAAAGTACCCCCAATTTAGAAGTAAGCAGAGGACAAAAAATTACTTCCAGCCCAGGTACACCACCAGTGCCTCTGGGCTGCCTGTGGACCTGAGGCATGGAGCCACGGATAAGAACCCCTAGCCACAACCAGGCACACTGCCAGAGCCTTAGGGCCCTGTCCAGTGGCACAGGGTCTGGAGCTGGAGACTGGACCTCCTTCTCCCCAACCAGGCACACCACCAGTGCCTCAGGGCCCCACCAGGGGGCCCAGGACATTGAGCTGGTGACTGGAGCCTCTGTCCCCACAACCAGGCATACAGCTAGCACCAAGGAGCATGCCAAAAACATCACTTCCATGTGGGTGGCCCACCACAGCCACCACAGTAACCATGACTGCCACAAAAATGTCTAGACATCACAACCACAATGCAGATGGTCCACAAGCCACTGGAGTGCATCAATACAAGGAGAGTCACTAACAGAGACCAAAGAAAAGAAGAATATGTCTCTCTCCACAAAGCCCATTCCAGAGCGACAGAAGAAGAATCTGCTCTATGATAATATTGCGGGACCTGAACCCACGTCTCAGCATCGGATAGATCATCTAGGCAACAAGACAACAGAGTAACCATTACTCTTTCAAAGGGAGAGAAGAAGTCTAGGGTTATCAGTGGTGGGAGGGGGAGGGGGAGAGGGCTAGGGAGAGATTGGACAAGGGGCATAAAGAATAAGTATAATTTGTAACAATATATATACTAGTAATATTGATTTGATCAACATATGTCAACATTGAATCCCAAAAATATGTATAATCAATTATGATTTAATTTAAAAAATGAAACAAAAACCAAACAAAAAAAATTAACCAAAGTCATCATGTTGAAAGTATCTACCATGTTGAAAAACAGATGCAGAAATATGCAGTTTTAGAAAATAAGCTAACATGCACACACACACATGCATGCATGTACACACACATATAAGGGTACTTCAAAAGGTCATGGAAAGTGGGATTGAAAGATGATATGAATTTTTCCATTCACCTTTCAAAGACCTCTTGTATATATTATCCACTGGGCCTGGACAGAAGAATCAAGAAGGAAACATGGAGTTATCAGACAAGCATGAAGGAGGAGGAAGTGAGTATCCTCCGTGGTGAGGGGATCTCTGGAAGCAGGAAGGGCCCACCTCAGGGAGAGGATCAGATACAGTTCAGTGTAGAGGTAAAAGGTGGTAGGGAAGGTGATGCAATTTTAATGATTAAATACCAAAAGCCCAGAATGGAAATAGACAGTGTAAATGTAAGGTAATTTAATATTTGTAATAACTCTTTGAGATAAGAACTATTTTTTTAAATTTACCTATAAGAAATCTAAAGCTCAGTGAGTCTAAGTTGTTTGTGCAAGTTCACATAGTCAAAAAGTGGCCTGGCCAGAGTTGACATAGAGGTACATGTGGGTCCCAGACCAAGTCCTATCCATTAGGTTAGCCAACAGCAGAGCTATTTCCAGAAAAGAGATCCAGGAAACAAAGTCACATCAAATCAAGGGGTGGAGAGGTGGCTGTTACTACCATAATATTCAGCACCTTTGTAGGCTTTGCATTTATAAGAGAGACAAAGTCAAATCCTCATGACACTTGCTGCCTGGTAGGGGAGACAGACAATGAGAAACAAGAATACAAATATATGACACACATAGTATATAGTGATAGGTGCTTTCAAGAAAGCTGTAGCTGTCAAAGTGGATGGAATGTCTACTGCTTGAGAGTGCATATAGTGTTCTCACCACAAAAATGATAACTATGAGGTAGTTCACATGTTAATTAGCTAGGTTTAGTCATTCTACATAGTATATATACTTCAAAACATCATTCTATACATGATAAAGACATGTAATTTTATCTGTCAATTTAAAACATATAAATATATAAATAAGTAAGTAAGTGGATGGAATGTGACAGGGAGCTGCAAGTAATTGAATTTATTTAAAGTAGCTAGGAAGGGCTCCCTGAAAAACAGATATAGGACCAAAGACACAAACGAAGTAAATGGGGGAAGACCTTGCTTCACGGTACTAGCAACTTAGCTGCCCAGAACACCACTGTTCAAGGTCTTCCCTCCTTTACTTCATTTCACGTTAGGTGAAGCTCTCAAGTTTTGAGCAGGGGGCCATCAGGAGCTGACACAAATTTAAACGCACCACTATGACTGACCTGTGAAGAATGGGACAAAAGTCAGAGCAGACAAACCAGTTAGAAAGCTATAACTCAGGCCGGCCCGGTGGCACACTGGATAGTGCGCCGCTTGGGAAGCGCGGCGGCGCTCCCGTCCGAGGGTTCGGATCCCACATACAGACCGGCTCCCGCTCACTGGCTGAGCGAGGCGCGGGAGCAACACCGAGGCTTGCGATCCCGTTGCCGGTCCCCGGTCCGGTACGGGGACAACACTGGGGGTTGCGATCCGTTGCCGGACACGGAAAAAAGACAAAAAAAAAAAAAAAAAAAAAAGGAAAAAAGC
>NW_007729914.1:209819-216313 GCF_000696425.1 Galeopterus variegatus
AAAAAAAAAAAAAAAAAAAAAAAAAAAAGGAAGAAAGCTATAACTCAGGTCCAGGAAACATGGTGGTAGCTTGGAATAGGGTAGTAGTTTTTCAAATAGTGACAGGTAGTCATATCTGAGACGTATTTTGATATCATCAACATAGAAGCCAAGTAACAGCTAAGGGAGTATCCATGGTTATAATAGGAGCAGAAAGAGAGTGTTTAAGAGGCCCCCCTAGAATTCTGTTGGTCATGCTGTTGCTGCTCTAGTTGGCTGAGATTTCAGCTCCATCACCCTCAGAAGTTCCAAGTGCCCCTAGGAAACTATAAAAGGGCCATCCAACATCTGATATCCTCATTTTCTAGATTCCAACATTCTCATTGAAAATACCCTTTGCCATATTGTTAATTACCCTCATTACAAGAATGGTCATTATCAGGGGCTTCTGTTTTGTAGTTGTCTCATTGTGATCTCAGCGTGTTTCACAAAACTGAAGGTTTTGCACAGCCTTTTCTTGCCTTTTAAATTATTTAGTTTATTTCTTGGGTAGATATTGGAGTTTCTACATGGACATGGGGTTTGCCATTATTCTTATGCTTTGTTTTCACTTTCTGTTGAGGAATCTGCTAATGACTCTTGTAAGGGCTTTGGAGATGTTGTAAAGAGAGGATTTTAACTAATATTGTTGAGTCTTTTCCATATGCTAAGTTTGGGACACAGAACTTTGTTCACACTGTTTCACTTTAGAGTCAGAATAACCCAGATAAAAGTGTATTATTTCTATTACAGAGGAGGAAACTGAAGCTGAGAATTTAAATGTCACGACCAACTTGATACCAGTAAGGGGTAAAGTCAGGATTTGAGCATTTCTCTATAATTTCCCCGTAACTGCGAAGCATGAGTTCTTTCTGTTGTATATGCTTGGTGGACTCAGACTAAGTTCCTGGAGCAACCCCTGAAGGAATGCCTTTTCTCTTCTAGGACTTTAAAGTTTCTTTCTGACATCCAGGCTAACTGTGCTGCTTGTTTTGGTAACCCAGTCAAATGCAGCGGCAGTTTTATATTTCTGTCTTTGAATCTCAGATCCAAGAAACAGGCAGCAGCATGAATTCTTCTGTGTAAAAGAATTGTAATGATCTGACTTTATTGATGGGTTAACACCAAATTCTTCTAGTCATATAAGGATTTTGTTGTTGTTGTTGTTGTTGATAAAAATAAAACAGAGGAGTGGATTTGAGGAACATTATAAGAACAATTTAACTTTAACATTATTTTCTGCTGAAACATTTAAAATAAAAATTGTTTAATTTTCCATTTCTAGAGACAACTGTCAAAAAAATACCTCCTCCAATTTTTGTTATTCCCATCACTTCTCTCTTTTCCCCTCTGATTTGCTCTAAAAAATGTTCATAATATACTCCAGAGTGTATTGTCTGCACTTGCCTTCTGAAAAAGAGACAAGAAAGAGTCTTCACATTTGGTAATAATTGTGCCATATTTTGGGATAAATCAATGAAAGGAAAAATGTTTATATGATGGTACTTCAAAATGTTCACAGAAAAAATAGAATTGAAAGATAATATGAATTCTTCTGTGAATTTTTGAAGATGCTTTGTATAAATAACCATCTATTTTTACCCCACATCATAGTTTTTCTAACTTACACAAACCTATGACTATTTTATAACAACTATATAAAGAAATAGCAAACTTTATATAATGTTTACAACCCATGAAAACCACTCAGTTCAGTTCAGTATTGAGTGCTTAAAATGGGCGGTGGCTAGAACAACTACTCTTGAGAAATTTAGAGTCTAACAAACACACAAAGAGAAAAAAAAAATATTACATCCTAAGCTGCAAATGCTATGAGATTCCCAAGACAGGGTAATTTTCTCAACTTTGAAATTTGAAAAAAACTTATTGGTAGGGATAACTAAAAGTTGTCCAGGCAAATATAAAGGGGGACAGATTTCTGGCACAGGAAACTGCTTGAAATAAGGCAATCTCGGGTGTGAGGTAGTGCTGGTTAGTATCCTGCTTCTCTCCATTGCCTCCAACCTCTGCCACTTAAATGCAGCTCAGTGAAGAGCTGAGTCTCCATCTCTTCTTGCCATCAGTGACATGGAATGATGTGGTGGGAAGCAGGCTTGTTGGCCCTTTGCTTTCCTCCCTCCCCTAAATGTTATGGACAACGTCTGATGGGTAAAAGAAATTTGCCCATGAGAACCGGGTGATAGGAAAAGGAAAAGAGTTTATTTCTGGCAGCCGGGGCTATGCAGGCCAATGGAGTAGCACAGCCCCCAATTGAAACCTCTCGCAGATTTTATTTTTAGGTAGGCGGGAATTTTTCGCACCTGGCACAATCTAGTCAATGCAAGCAAGCCAGCGGTACAGAAGCTAATTTTGCGGTTAGCCCTGTACCCCCTCCCCATCCTGGATTCCCCATTTATTTTAGCAAGCAATTTGTACAGAAGCAGAATGCATATGTTAAGGTCAGTAGGGGTTGGGACAACCCTTAACATTCCCCCCTATTGTTGTAGTTATAGCAAATCATTGCTATCTTAGGGGTTGAATTTTAAAAAGCATGTTAAAGTCTCTTTAGTGTTATCTTAGCTGGGCGGTCGGTGGTATGGATGGTCCAGCAGTCAGTGTTGGGGTTTGAGTTTGGTGCTGGTTTGACGTGAGTCCAATGTATCCAAGCGTCCTTTCTGGCAACCTTTACAGCTGTGAGCATGCTGAGGATCCCCAGGTATGGTCCAGTCCAGCGGGGCTGGAGGGATGAGGCAGTTAACTTCCTTATGTACACCAAGTCCCCAGGTTGAGGGGTGGGTCTGGGTGGCTCCTGCTTTTGAAGGGAATCGTTAGCATTTAGTTTGTTTCTGATTTGTGAACAAATCTGTTGTAGGATTTGAAGTTCCCCCAAAATAGGGGCAGGCAGCTTTTGGGGGTCAGCTTCCATTGGCACCCTGGGTAATAGAGGCGGGGGGGGGCAACCAAAAAGAATTTCATAAGGTGTATATCTCTGTTTATATGGGGAATTTCATACCCTTAATAGTGCAAAGGGAAGGAGGTCTACCCAGTTTTTGCCAGTTTTTAAATGAAGATTAGTCAAGGTTTCTTTTAAAGTTCTGTTCATGCGCTCAACCTGTCCTGAACTTTGAGGGCAGTAGGCGCAATGTAACTTCCATTTTATTTCCAAACATTTGGCCCATTGTTGGGATATTTGTGCTGTAAAGGCAGGTCCATTATCTGACCCGAGGGTTGTGGGTAGCCCAAACCGGGGTAAAATTTCATTGATTAATTTTTTTTACTACTATAGAGGCTGTTCCAGACTTGGTAGGAAATGCATCGACCCATCCAGAATATGTGTCTACTAATACAAGCAGGTATTTGTATCCATACCTTCCAGGCAAAACTTCAGTGAAATCAACTTCCCAATGTTCTCCTGGAGTATTACCTGTTTGTTGAACTCCAGACCATCGATGAGTGACCTGTTTAGAGTTTACTTGAGTACATGCAAGGCATCAGTTAGTTAATGATTCAACAATTTTTGATGCATTATTAAAATTAAATGATTGTCTAATTAATTCTAATAGCTTTGTTTTCCCTAAATGGGTGGCTTGGTGAATTTCATGAGCCAAGCATTGACCCATTTTTTCTGGTAGCCATATGGTTTTATCCTTTGATTCATACTACCCAGTGGTTATGTTTTTTTGGTATCCTGATGTTTCAGAGTTTTTCTTATCTTCTGGAGAGTACTCAGGTTTTAGTGGCAAATGAGGTTGTGGTACTATGATTGATGTCACGGTTGGTTGGAGTGCCACTGTTTTAGCAGTTTATTTTCTTGAGTTTCTACTGTTGTTCCCTTTTGGTGTGCCTTGCAATGAATAACTGCAACCTTGGTTGGAAGCCAAATAGCTTCTAATAGTGCCAGAATTTCAGGAACATTTTTAATTGTCTTTCCTTCTGAAGTGAGTAGCCCTCTTTCTTTATAGAGGGCCCCATGTACATGTACAGTAGTAGCAAAGGCATATCTACTGTCAGTGTAGATATTTACAGTCTTACCTTCGCTAAGCTGAAGGGCCTTTGTGAGAGCAATAAGTTCTGCCCACTGGGCTGAGGTCTGCCCAAGAGCTTCTGCCCATAGTACTCGTTCAGGAGTAACCACTGCGGCACCTGCATACCTGACTCCGTCAACCATGTAGCTGCTGCCATCTGTGAAAAGAGTTAGCTCTGCCTCCTTGAGTGAAGTGTCTTGCAACCCTGGTTGGGTGCCCTGGAAGGTGGCTAAGATTTCAAGGCAATCATGTGCGACTTCGCAGCAGTCAGGGTCACTGTCAGGGAGCAAGGTGGCTGGATTTAGGGCAACCGGGTTGGAGAATGTAATATGTTCAGGTCCAAGCAGTTGGGTCTGGTAATGAGTTGACCTTGCATCTGAAATCCATTTTCCTGATGGGGTTTTTAGTATAGTCTCTACCCCATGAGAGGTAACAATATTTAGGGGCTGGCCCAAGGTTAACTCTTATTGGGAGTGCAGTTGCAGCTGTAGCTCGTAAGCATGTGGGCCAGCTGGTGGCCACTGGGTCCATCTTGCGTGACAGGTAAGCCACTGGTCATTTCCATGGTCCTAGATCTTGGGTTAGCAACCCTTTGCAAAGCCCTTGTTTTCAGCCACAAATAAGGTAAAAGGCTTTTCTTGATAGGGCAGTGCCAGGGCTGGGGCCTGCGTAAGAGTGGCCTTTATGTTGTTGAATGCCAATTGGAGTCTCTCAGTCCAAGTAATTTTCTTTTTTTCCTCAAAACAATTCAGGACTTTATTTATTTATTTTATTTATTTATTTTTAAATTTTTTAAAAAATTTTATTTTGTCGATATACAATGTGGTTGATTATTGTGGCCCAGTACCAAAACCTCCCTCCCTCCTCCCTCTCCTCCCTCTAACCCAACAATGTCCTTTCTGTTTGCTTGTCGTATCAACTTCAAGGAACTGTAGTTGTTATGTCTTTCCCCCCCACTGGTTTTCTTTGGGGTGTGTGTGTAAATTTATTTATTTATTTTTAGCTCCCACCAATAAGTGAGAACATGTGGTATTTCTCTTTCTGTGCCTGACTTGTTTCACTTAATGTAATTCTCTCAAGGTCCACCAACGTTGTTGCAAATGGCAGTATTTCATTTGTTTATATAGCTGAGTGGTATTCCATTGTGTACATATACCACATTTTCCATATCCACTCATCCGATGATGGACATTTGGACTGGATCCAACTCTTGGCTATTGTAAAGAGTGCTGCGATGAACATTGGGGAAGAGGTAATACCTTCGACTTGATGATTTCCATTCCTGTGGGTATATTCCCAGCAGTGGGATAGCTGGGTCATATGGTAGATCTAACTGCAATTGTTTGAGGAACCTCCATACTATTTTCCAAAGAGGCTGCACCATTTTGCAGTCCCACCAACAATGTATGAGAGTTCCTTTTTCTCCACAACCTCGCAAGCAATTATCGTTCAGAGTCTTTTGGATATTAGCCATCCTAACTGGAGTGAGATGGTATCTCAGTTTGGTTTTGATTTGCATTTCCCGAATGCTGAGTGATGTTGAGCATTTTTTCATATGACTGTTGGCCATTTGTATATCTTCATATGACTGTTGGCCATTTGTAAATCTTCCCTTGAGAAATGCCTATTTAGCTCTTTTGCCCATTTTTTAATTGGGTTGCTTGTTTTTTTCTTTTAAAGTTGTTTGAGTTCCTTGTATATTCTGGATATTAGGCCTTTGTCAGGTGTATATTTTGCAAATATTTAATCCCACTCTGTTGGTTGTCTTTTAACTGTGTTAATTGTTTCTTTTGCTGTGCAGAAGCTTTTTAGTTTGATATAATCCCATTTGTTTATTTTTCCTTTCTTTTCCCATGTTTTGGGGATCATATTCATGAAGTCTGTGTCCAGTCCTATTTCATGAAATGTCTCTCCAATGTTTTCTTTAAGAAGTTTTATTGTTTCAGGGTTTATATTTAATTCTTTAATCCATTTTGAGTCTACTTTAGTATATGGTGAAAGGTATGGGTCTAGTACCATTCTCTTGCATATTGATATCCAGTTCTCCCAGCATCATTTGCTAAAAAGGCAGTCTCTTCCCCAGTGCATTGGTGCCTTTGTCAAAGATCAGATGGCTGTAGGATTGTGGGTTGATTTCTGGATTCTCTATTCTATTCCATTGATCAGTGTGTCTGTTTTTATGCCAGTACCATAGTGTTTTGGTTATTATAGCTTTGTGGTATAGTTTAAAGTCAGGTAGTGTTATGCCTCCAGCTTTATTTATTTATTTTTTTTGATCAGCGTTGTTTTGGATTTGTGTGGTCTTTTGTTCTTCCATATAAATGTCTGGATAGTTCTTTCCATTTCTGAGAAAAATGTCATTGGAATTTTGATGGGGATTGTATTAAATATGTATATCACTTTGGGTAGTATGGACATTTTCACAATGTTGATTCTTCCAAACCAAGAGCA